>NW_027616716.1:0-203654 GCF_964187855.1 Myxine glutinosa
AAAGTGGTTTCTTGCACCAACACAAGTGCGAAAAGTGGTTTTTCAACACTAACACAAGTGCGAAAAGTGGTTTTTCAACACTAACACAAGTGCAAAAAGTGTTTTTTCCACACTAATACAAGTGCAAAAGTGGTTTCCTGCACCAACACAAGTGCGAAAAGTGGTTTTTCAACACTATCACAAGTGCAAAAAGTGTTTTTTCCACACTAATACAAGTGCAAAAGTGGTTTCCTGCACCAACACAAGTGCGAAAAGTGGTTTTTCAACACTAACACAAGTGCGAAAAGTGGTTTTTCAACACTAACACAAGTGCGAAAAGTGGTTTTTCAACACTAACACAAGTGCGAAAAGTGGTTTTTCCACACTAATACAAGTGCAAAAGTGGTTTCCTGCACCAACACAAGTGCTAAAAGTGGTTTTTCAACACTAACACAAGTGCGAAAAGTCGTTTTTCAACACTATCACAAGTGCAAAAAGTGTTTTTTCCACACTAATACAAGTGCAAAAGTGGTTTCCTGCACCAACACAAGGGCGAAAAGTGGTTTTTCAACACTAACACAAGTGCGAAAAGTGGTTTTTCAACACTATCACAAGTGCAAAAAGTGTTTTTTCCACACTAATACAAGTGCAAAAGTGGTTTCCTGCACCAACACAAGTGCGAAAAGTGGTTTTTCAACACTAACACAAGGGCAAAAAGTGGTTTTTCAACACTATCACAAGTGCAAAAAGTGTTTTTTCCACACTAATACAAGTTCAAAAGTGGTTTCCTACACAAACACAAGTGCGAAAAGTGGTTTTTCAACACTAACACAAGTGCGAAAAGTGGTTTTTCAACACTATCACAAGTGCAAAAAGTGTTTTTTCCACACTAATACAAGTGCAAAAGTGGTTTCCTGCACCAACACAATTGCGAAATGTGGTTTTTCAACACTAACACAAGTGCGAAAAGTGGTTTTTCAACACTAACACAAGTGCGAAAAGTGGTTTTTCAACACTAACACAAGTGCGAAAAGTGGTTTTTCCACACTAATACAAGTGCAAAAGTGGTTTCCTGCACCAACACAAGTGCGAAAAGTGGTTTTTCAACACTAACACAAGTGTGAAAAGTGGTTTTTCAACACTATCACAAGTGCAAAAAGTGTTTTTTCCACACTAATACAAGTGCAAAAGTGGTTTCCTGCACCAACACAAGTGCGAAAAGTGGTTTTTCAACACTAACACAAGTGCGAAAAGTGGTTTTTCAACACTAACACAAGTGCGAAAAGTGGTTTTTCAACACTAACACAAGTGCGAAAAGTGGTTTTTCAACACTAACACAAGTGCGAAAAGTGGTTTTTCCACACTAATACAAGTGCAAAAGTGGTTTCCTGCACCAACACAAGTGCGAAAAGTGGTTTTTCAACACTAACACAAGTGCGAAAAGTGGTTTTTCAACACTATCACAAGTGCAAAAAGTGTTTTTTTTCACACTAATACAAGTGCAAAAGTGGTTTCCTGCACCAACACAAGTGCGAAAAGTGGGTTTTCAACACTAACACAAGTGCGAAAAGTGGTTTTTCAACACTAACACAAGTGCGAAAAGTGGTTTTTCAACACTATCACAAGTGCAAAAAGTGATTTTTCCACACTAATACAAGTGCAAAAGTGGTTTTTCAACACTAACACAAGTGCGAAAAGTGGTTTTTCAACACTAACACAAGTGCGAAAAGTGTTTTTTCCCATACTAATACAAGTGCAAAAGTGGTTTCCTGCACCAACACAAGTGCGAAAAGTGGTTTTTCAACACTAACACAAGTGCGAAAAGTGGTTTTTCAACACTTACACAAGTGCGAAAAGTTGTTCTTCAACACTATCACAAGTGCAAAAAGTGTTTTTTCCACACTAATACAAGTGCAAAAGTGGTTTCCTGCCCCAACACAAGTGCGAAAAGTGGTTTTTCAACACTAACACAAGTGCGAAAAGTGGTTTTTCAACACCAACACAAGTGCGAAAAGTGGTTTTTCAACATTATCACAAGTGCAAAAAGTGTTTTTTCCACACTAATACAAGTGCAAAAGTGGTTTCCTGCACCAACACAAGTGCGAAAAGTGGTTTTTCAACACTAACACAAGTGCGAAAAGTGGTTTTTCAACACTATCACAAGTGCAAAAAGTGTTTTTTCCACACTAATACAAGTGCAAAAGTGGTTTCCTGCACCAACACAAGTGCGAAAAGTGGTTTTTCAACACTAACACAAGTGCGAAAAGTGGTTTTTCCACACTAATACAAGTGCGAAAAGTGGGTTCCTGCACCAACACAAGTGCGAAAAGTGGTTTTTCCACACTAATACAAGTGCGAAAAGTGGTTTCCTGCACCAACACAAGTGCGAAAAGTGGTTTTTCAACACTAACACAAGTGCGAAAAGTGGTTTTTCAACACTAACACAAGTGCGAAAAGTGGTTTTTTCCACACTAATACAAGTGCAAAAGTGGTTTCCTGCACCAACACAAGTGCGAAAAGTGGTTTTTCAACAATAACACAAGTGTGAAAAGTGGTTTTTCAACACTATCACAAGTGCAAAAAGTGTTTTTTCCACACTAATACAAGTGCAAAAGTGGTTTCCTGCACCAACACAAGTGTGAAAAGTGGTTTTTCAACACTAACACAAGTGCGAAAAGTGGTTTTTCAACACTAACACAAGTGCGAAAAGTGGTTTTTCCACACTAATACAAGTGCAAAAGTGGTTTCTTGCACCAACACAAGTGCGAAAAGTGGTTTTTCAACACAAACACAAGTGCGAAAAGTGGTTTTTCAACACTAACACAAGTGCAAAAAGTGTTTTTTCCACACTAATACAAGTGCAAAAGTGGTTTCCTGCACCAACACAAGTGCGAAAAGTGGTTTTTCAACACTATCACAAGTGCAAAAAGTGTTTTTTCCACACTAATACAAGTGCAAAAGTGGTTTCCTGCACCAACACAAGTGCGAAAAGTGGTTTTTCAACACTAACACAAGTGCGAAAAGTGGTTTTTCAACACTAACACAAGTGCGAAAAGTGTTTTTTCCACACTAATACAAGTGCAAAAGTGGTTTCCTGCACCAACACAAGTGCGAAATGTGGTTTTTCAACACTATCACTAGTGCAAAAAGTGTTTTTTCCACACTAATACAAGTGCAAAAGTGGTTTCCTGCACCAACACAAGTGCGAAATGTGGTTTTTCAACACTAACACAAGTGCGAAAAGTGGTTTTTCAACACTAACACAAGTGCGAAAAGTGGTTTTTCAACACTAACACAAGTGCGAAAAGTGGTTTTTCCACACTAATACAAGTGCAAAAGTGGTTTCCTGCACCAACACAAGTGCGAAAAGTGGTTTTTCAACAATAACACAAGTGTGAAAAGTGGTTTTTCAACACTATCACAAGTGCAAAAAGTGTTTTTTCCACACTAATACAAGTGCAAAAGTGGTTTCCTGCACCAACACAAGTGTGAAAAGTGGTTTTTCAACACTAACACAAGTGCGAAAAGTGGTTTTTCAACACTAACACAAGTGCGAAAAGTGGTTTTTCCACACTAATACAAGTGCAAAAGTGGTTTCTTGCACCAACACAAGTGCGAAAAGTGGTTTTTCAACACTAACACAAGTGCGAAAAGTGGTTTTTCAACACTAACACAAGTGCAAAAAGTGTTTTTTCCACACTAATACAAGTGCAAAAGTGGTTTCCTGCACCAACACAAGTGCGAAAAGTGGTTTTTCAACACTATCACAAGTGCAAAAAGTGTTTTTTCCACACTAATACAAGTGCAAAAGTGGTTTCCTGCACCAACACAAGTGCGAAAAGTGGTTTTTCAACACTAACACAAGTGCGAAAAGTGGTTTTTCAACACTAACACAAGTGCGAAAAGTGGTTTTTCAACACTAACACAAGTGCGAAAAATGGTTTTTCCACACTAATACAAGTGCAAAAGTGGTTTCCTGCACCAACACAAGTGCTAAAAGTGGTTTTTCAACACTAACACAAGTGCGAAAAGTGGTTTTTCAACACTATCACAAGTGCAAAAAGTGTTTTTTCCACACTAATACAAGTGCAAAAGTGGTTTCCTGCACCAACACAAGTGCCAAAAGTGGTTTTTCAACACTATCACAAGTGCAAAAAGTGTTTTTTCCACACTAATACAAGTGCAAAAGTGGTTTCCTGCACCAACACAAGTGCGAAAAGTGGTTTTTCAACACTAACACAAGTGCGAAAAGTGGTTTTTCAACACTAACACAAGTGCGAAAAGTGGTTTTTCAACACTAACACAAGTGCGAAAAGTGGTTTTTCCACACTAATACAAGTGCAAAAGTGGTTTCCTGCACCAACACAAGTGCTAAAAGTGGTTTTTCAACACTAACACAAGTGCGAAAAGTGGTTTTTCAACACTATCACAAGTGCAAAAAGTGTTTTTTCCACACTAATACAAGTGCAAAAGTGGATTCCTGCACCAACACAAGGGCGAAAAGTGGTTTTTCAACACTAACACAAGTGCGAAAAGTGGTTTTTCAACACTATCACAAGTGCAAAAAGTGTTTTTTCCACACTAATACAAGTGCAAAAGTGGTTTCCTGCACCAACACAAGTGCGAAAAGTGGTTTTTCAACACTAACACAAGAGCAAAAAGTGGTTTTTCAACACTATCACAAGTGCAAAAAGTATTTTTTCCACACTAATACAAGTGCAAAAGTGGTTTCCTGCACAAACACAAGTGCGAAAAGTGGTTTTTCAACACTAACACAAGTGCGAAAAGTGGTTTTTCAACACTATCACAAGTGCAAAAAGTGTTTTTTCCACACTAATACAAGTGCAAAAGTGGTTTCCTGCACCAACACAAGTGCGAAATGTGGTTTTTCAACACTAACACAAGTGCGAAAAGTGGTTTTTCAACACTAACACAAGTGCGAAAAGTGGTTTTTCAACAATAACACAAGTGCGAAAAGTGGTTTTTCCACACTAATACAAGTGCAAAAGTGGTTTCCTGCACCAACACAAGTGCGAAAAGTGGTTTTTCAACAATAACACAAGTGTGAAAAGTGGTTTTTCAACACTATCACAAGTGCAAAAAGTGTTTTTTCCACACTAATACAAGTGCAAAAGTGGTTTACTGCACCAACACAAGTGTGAAAAGTGGTTTTTCAACACTAACACAAGTGCGAAAAGTGGTTTTTCAACACTAACACAAGTGCGAAAAGTGGTTTTTCCACACTAATACAAGTGCAAAAGTGGTTTCTTGCACCAACACAAGTGCGAAAAGTGGTTTTTCAACACTAACACAAGTGCGAAAAGTGGTTTTTCAACACTATCACAAGTGCAAAAAGTGTTTTTTCCACACTAATACAAGTGCAAAAGTGGTTTCCTGCACCAACACAAGTGCCAAAAGTGGTTTTTCAACACTATCACAAGTGCAAAAAGTGTTTTTTCCACACTAATACAAGTGCAAAAGTGGTTTCCTGCACCAACACAAGTGCGAAAAGTGGTTTTTCAACACTAACACAAGTGCGAAAAGTGGTTTTTCAACACTAACACAAGTGCGAAAAGTGGTTTTTCAACACTAACACAAGTGCGAAAAGTGGTTTTTCCACACTAATACAAGTGCAAAAGTGGTTTCCTGCACCAACACAAGTGCTAAAAGTGGTTTTTCAACACTAACACAAGTGCGAAAAGTGGTTTTTCAACACTATCACAAGTGCAAAAAGTGTTTTTTCCACACTAATACAAGTGCAAAAGTGGATTCCTGCACCAACACAAGGGCGAAAAGTGGTTTTTCAACACTAACACAAGTGCGAAAAGTGGTTTTTCAACACTATCACAAGTGCAAAAAGTGTTTTTTCCACACTAATACAAGTGCAAAAGTGGTTTCCTGCACCAACACAAGTGCGAAAAGTGGTTTTTCAACACTAACACAAGAGCAAAAAGTGGTTTTTCAACACTATCACAAGTGCAAAAAGTGTTTTTTCCACACTAATACAAGTGCAAAAGTGGTTTCCTGCACAAACACAAGTGCGAAAAGTGGTTTTTCAACACTAACACAAGTGCGAAAAGTGGTTTTTCAACACTATCACAAGTGCAAAAAGTGTTTTTTCCACACTAATACAAGTGCAAAAGTGGTTTCCTGCACCAACACAAGTGCGAAATGTGGTTTTTCAACACTAACACAAGTGCGAAAAGTGGTTTTTCAACACTAACACAAGTGCGAAAAGTGGTTTTTCAACAATAACACAAGTGCGAAAAGTGGTTTTTCCACACTAATACAAGTGCAAAAGTGGTTTCCTGCACCAACACAAGTGCGAAAAGTGGTTTTTCAACAATAACACAAGTGTGAAAAGTGGTTTTTCAACACTATCACAAGTGCAAAAAGTGTTTTTTCCACACTAATACAAGTGCAAAAGTGGTTTACTGCACCAACACAAGTGTGAAAAGTGGTTTTTCAACACTAACACAAGTGCGAAAAGTGGTTTTTCAACACTAACACAAGTGCGAAAAGTGGTTTTTCCACACTAATACAAGTGCAAAAGTGGTTTCTTGCACCAACACAAGTGCGAAAAGTGGTTTTTCAACACTAACACAAGTGCGAAAAGTGGTTTTTCAACACTAACACAAGTGCAAAAAGTGTTTTTTCCACACTAATACAAGTGCAAAAGTGGTTTCCTGCACCAACACAAGTGCGAAAAGTGGTTTTTCAACACTATCACAAGTGCAAAAAGTGTTTTTTCCACACTAATACAAGTGCAAAAGTGGTTTCCTGCACCAACACAAGTGCGAAAAGTGGTTTTTCAACACTAACACAAGTGCGAAAAGTGGTTTTTCAACACTAACACAAGTGCGAAAAGTGGTTTTTCAACACTAACACAAGTGCGAAAAGTGGTTTTTCCACACTAATACAAGTGCAAAAGTGGTTTCCTGCACCAACACAAGTGCTAAAAGTGGTTTTTCAACACTAACACAAGTGCGAAAAGTGGTTTTTCAACACTGTCACAAGTGCAAAAAGTGTTTTTTCCACACTAATACAAGTGCAAAAGTGGTTTCCTGCACCAACACAAGGGCGAAAAGTGGTTTTTCAACACTAACACAAGTGCGAAAAGTGGTTTTTCAACACTATCACAAGTGCAAAAAGTGTTTTTTCCACACTAATACAAGTGCAAAAGTGGTTTCCTGCACCAACACAAGTGCGAAAAGTGGTTTTTCAACACTAACACAAGGGCAAAAAGTGGTTTTTCAACACTATCACAAGTGCAAAAAGTGTTTTTTCCACACTAATACAAGTTCAAAAGTGGTTTCCTACACAAACACAAGTGCGAAAAGTGGTTTTTCAACACTAACACAAGTGCGAAAAGTGGTTTTTCAACACTATCACAAGTGCAAAAAGTGTTTTTTCCACACTAATACAAGTGCAAAAGTGGTTTCCTGCACCAACACAAGTGCGAAATGTGGTTTTTCAACACTAACACAAGTGCGAAAAGTGGTTTTTCAACACTAACACAAGTGCGAAAAGTGGTTTTTCAACACTAACACAAGTGTGAAAAGTGGTTTTTCCACACTAATACAAGTGCAAAAGTGGTTTCCTGCACCAACACAAGTGCGAAAAGTGGTTTTTCAACACTAACACAAGTGTGAAAAGTGGTTTTTCAACACTATCACAAGTGCAAAAAGTGTTTTTTCCACACTAATACAAGTGCAAAAGTGGTTTCCTGCACCAACACAAGTGCGAAAAGTGGTTTTTCAACACTAACACAAGTGCGAAAAGTGGTTTTTCAACACTAACACAAGTGCGAAAAGTGGTTTTTCAACACTAACACAAGTGCGAAAAGTGGTTTTTCAACACTAACACAAGTGCGAAAAGTGGTTTTTCCACACTAATACAAGTGCAAAAGTGGTTTCCTGCACCAACACAAGTGCGAAAAGTGGTTTTTCAACACTAACACAAGTGCGAAAAGTGGTTTTTCAACACTATCACAAGTGCAAAAAGTGTTTTTTTCACACTAATACAAGTGCAAAAGTGGTTTCCTGCACCAACACAAGTGCGAAATGTGGGTTTTCAACACTAACACAAGTGCGAAAAGTGGTTTTTCAACACTAACACAAGTGCGAAAAGTGGTTTTTCAACACTATCACAAGTGCAAAAAGTGATTTTTCCACACTAATACAAGTGCAAAAGTGGTTTTTCAACACTAACACAAGTGCGAAAAGTGGTTTTTCAACACTAACACAAGTGCGAAAAGTGTTTTTTCCCATACTAATACAAGTGCAAAAGTGGTTTCCTGCACCAACACAAGTGCGAAAAGTGGTTTTTCAACACTAACACAAGTGCGAAAAGTGGTTTTTCAACACTTACACAAGTGCGAAAAGTTGTTCTTCAACACTATCACAAGTGCAAAAAGTGTTTTTTCCACACTAATACAAGTGCAAAAGTGGTTTCCTGCCCCAACACAAGTGCGAAAAGTGGTTTTTCAACACTAACACAAGTGCGAAAAGTGGTTTTTCAACACCAACACAAGTGCGAAAAGTGGTTTTTCAACACTATCACAAGTGCAAAAAGTGTTTTTTCCACACTAATACAAGTGCAAAAGTGGTTTCCTGCACCAACACAAGTGCGAAAAGTGGTTTTTCAACACTAACACAAGTGCGAAAAGTGGTTTTTCAACACTATCACAAGTGCAAAAAGTGTTTTTTCCACACTAATACAAGTGCAAAAGTGGTTTCCTGCACCAACACGTGCGAAAAGTGGTTTTTCAACACTAACACAAGTGCGAAAAGTGGTTTTTCAACACTAACACAAGTGCGAAAAGTGGTTTTTCAACAATATCACAAGTGCAAAAAGTGTTTTTTCCACAATAATACAAGTGCAAAAGTGGTTTCCTGCACCAACACAAGTGCGAAAAGTGGTTTTTCAACACTAACACAAGTGCGAAAAGTGGTTTTTCAACACTAACACAAGTGCGAAAAGTGGTTTTTCCACACTAATACAAGTGCAAAAGTGGTTTCCTGCACCAACACAAGTGCGAAAAGTGGTTTTTCAACACTAACGCAAGTGCGAAAAGTGGTTTTTCCACACTAATACAAGTGCGAAAAGTGGTTTCCTGCACCAACACAAGTGCGAAAAGTGGTTTTTCCACACTAATACAAGTGCGAAAAGTGGTTTCCTGCACCAACACAAGTGCGAAAAGTGGTTTTTCAACACTAACACAAGTGTGAAAAGTGGTTTTTCAACACTAACACAAGTGCGAAAAGTGGTTTTTCCACACTAATACAAGTGCAAAAGTGGTTTCCTGCACCAACACAAGTGCGAAAAGTGGTTTTTCAACACCAACACAAGTGCGAAAAGTGGTTTTTCAACACTAACACAAGTGCGAAAAGTGTTTTTTCCACACTAATACAAGTGCGAAAAGTGGTTTCCTGCACCAACACAAGTGCGAAAAGTGGTTTTTCCACACTAATACAAGTGCAAAAGTGGTTTCCTGCACCAACACAAGTGCGAAAAGTGGTTTTTCAACACTAACATAAGTGCGAAAAGTGGTTTTTCCACACTAATACAAGTGCGAAAAGTGTTTTTTCCACACTAATACAAGTGCAAAAGTGGTTTCCTGCACCAACACAAGTGCGAAAAGTGGTTTTTCAACACTAACACAAGTGCAAAAAGTGGTTTTTCAACACTATCACAAGTGCAAAAAGTGTTTTTTCCACACTAATACAAGTGCAAAAGTGGTTTCCTGCACCAACACAAGTGCGAAAAGTGGTTTTTCAACACTAACACAAGTGCGAAAAGTGGTTTTCCACACTAATACAAGTGCAAAATTGGTTTCCTGCACCAACACAAGTGCGAAAAGTGGTTTTTCAACACTATCACAAGTGCCAAAAGTGTTTTTTCCACACTAATACAAGTGCAAAAGTGGTTTCCTGCACCAACACAAGTGCGAAAAGTGGTTTTTCAACACTAACACAAGTGCGAAAAGTGGTTTTTCAACACTATCACAAGTGCAAAAAGTGTTTTTTCCACACTAATACAAGTGAAAAAGTGGTTTTTCAACACTAACACAAGTGCGAAAAGTGGTTTTTCAACACTAACACAAGTGCGAAAAGTGTTTTTTCCACACTAATACAAGTGCAAAAGTGGTTTCCTGCACCAACACAAGTGCGAAAAGTGGTTTTTCAACACCAACACAAGTGCGAAAAGTGGTTTTTAAACACTAACACAAGTGCGAAAGTGGTTTTTCAACACTAACACAAGTGCGAAAAGTGGTTTTCCACACTAATACAAGTGCAAAAGTGGTTTCCTGCACCAACACAAGTGCGAAAAGTGGTTTTTCAACACTAACACAGGTGCGAAAAGTGGTTTTTCAACACTATCACAAGTGCAAAAAGTGTTTTTTCCACACTAATACAAGTGCAAAAGTGGTTTCCTGCAACAACACAAGTGCGAAAAGTGGTTTTTCAACACTAACACAAGTGTGAAAAGTGGTTTTTCAACACTAACACAAGTGCGAAAAGTGGTTTTTCAACACTATCACAAGTGCAAAAAGTGTTTTTTCCACACTAATACAAGTGCAAAAGTGGTTTTTCAACAATAACACAAGTGCGAAAAGTGGTTTTTCAACACTAACACAAGTGCGAAAAGTGTTTTATCCACACTAATACAAGTGCAAAAGTGGTTTCCTGCACCAACACAAGTGCGAAAAGTGGTTTTTCAACACTAACACAAGTGCGAAAAGTGGTTTTTCAACACTAACACAAGTGCGAAAAGTGGTTTTTCAACACTAACACAAGTGCGAAAAGTTGTTTTTCAACACTATCACAAGTGCAAAAAGTGTTTTTTCCACACTAATACAAGTGCAAAAGTGGTTTCCTGCACCAACCCAAGTGCGAAAAGTGGTTTTTCAACACTAACACAAGTGCGAAAAGTGGTTTTTCAACACCAACACAAGTGCGAAAAGTGGTTTTTCAACACTATCACAAGTGCAAAAAGTGTTTTTTCCACACTAATACAAGTGCAAAAGTGGTTTCCTGCACCAACACAAGTGCGAAAAGTGGTTTTTCAACACTAACACAAGTGCGAAAAGTGGTTTTTCAACACTATCACAAGTGCAAAAAGTGTTTTTTCCACACTAATACAAGCGCAAAAGTGGTTTCCTGCACCAACACGTGCGAAAAGTGGTTTTTCAACACTAACACAAGTGCGAAAAGTGGTTTTTCAACACTATCACAAGTGCAAAAAGTGTTTTTTCCACACTAATACAAGTGCAAAAGTGGTTTCCTGCACCAACACAAGTGCGAAAAGTGGTTTTTCAACACTAACACAAGTGCGAAAAGTGGTTTTTCAACACTAACACAAGTGCGAAAAGTGGTTTTTCCACACTAATACAAATGCAAAAGTGGTTTCCTGCACCAACACAAGTGCGAAAAGTGGTTTTTCAACACTAACACAAGTGCGAAAAGTGGTTTTTCCACACAAATACAAGTGCGAAAAGTGGGTTCCTGCACCAACACAAGTGCGAAAAGTGGTTTTTCCACACTAATACAAGTGCAAAAGTGGTTTCCTGCACCAACACAAGTGCGAAATGTGGTTTTTCAACACTAACACAAGTGCGAAAAGTGGTTTTTCAACACTAACACAAGTGCGAAAAGTGGTTTTTCAACACTAACACAAGTGCGAAAAGTGGTTTTTCCACACTAATACAAGTGCAAAAGTGGTTTCCTGCACCAACACAAGTGCGAAAAGTGGTTTTTCAACACTAACACAAGTGTGAAAAGTGGTTTTTCAACACTATCACAAGTGCAAAAAGTGTTTTTTCCACACTAATACAAGTGCAAAAGTGGTTTCCTGCACCAACACAAGTGCGAAAAGTGGTTTTTCAACACTAACACAAGTGCGAAAAGTGGTTTTTCAACACTAACACAAGTGCGAAAAGTGGTTTTTCAACACTAACACAAGTGCGAAAAGTGGTTTTTCAACACTAACACAAGTGCGAAAAGTGGTTTTTTCCACACTAATACAAGTGCAAAAGTGGTTTCCTGCACCAACACAAGTGCGAAAAGTGGTTTTTCAACACTAACACAAGTGCGAAAAGTGGTTTTTCAACACTATCACAAGTGCAAAAAGTGTTTTTTTCACACTAATACAAGTGCAAAAGTGGTTTCCTGCACCAACACAAGTGCGAAATGTGGGTTTTCAACACTAACACAAGTGCGAAAAGTGGTTTTTCAACACTAACACAAGTGCGAAAAGTGGTTTTTCAACACTATCACAAGTGCAAAAAGTGATTTTTCCACACTAATACAAGTGCAAAAGTGGTTTTTCAACACTAACACAAGTGCGAAAAGTGGTTTTTCAACACTAACACAAGTGCGAAAAGTGTTTTTTCCCATACTAATACAAGTGCAAAAGTGGTTTCCTGCACCAACACAAGTGCGAAAAGTGGTTTTTCAACACTAACACAAGTGCGAAAAGTGGTTTTTCAACACTTACACAAGTGCGAAAAGTTGTTCTTCAACACTATCACAAGTGCAAAAAGTGTTTTTTCCACACTAATACAAGTGCAAAAGTGGTTTCCTGCCCCAACACAAGTGCGAAAAGTGGTTTTTCAACACTAACACAAGTGCGAAAAGTGGTTTTTCAACACCAACACAAGTGCGAAAAGTGGTTTTTCAACACTATCACAAGTGCAAAAAGTGTTTTTTCCACACTAATACAAGTGCAAAAGTGGTTTCCTGCACCAACACGTGCGAAAAGTGGTTTTTCAACACTAACACAAGTGCGAAAAGTGGTTTTTCAACACTAACACAAGTGCGAAAAGTGGTTTTTCAACAATATCACAAGTGCAAAAAGTGTTTTTTCCACAATAATACAAGTGCAAAAGTGGTTTCCTGCACCAACACAAGTGCGAAAAGTGGTTTTTCAACACTAACACAAGTGCGAAAAGTGGTTTTTCAACACTAACACAAGTGCGAAAAGTGGTTTTTCCACACTAATACAAGTGCAAAAGTGGTTTCCTGCACCAACACAAGTGCGAAAAGTGGTTTTTCAACACTAACGCAAGTGCGAAAAGTGGTTTTTCCACACTAATACAAGTGCGAAAAGTGGTTTCCTGCACCAACACAAGTGCGAAAAGTGGTTTTTCCACACTAATACAAGTGCGAAAAGTGGTTTCCTGCACCAACACAAGTGCGAAAAGTGGTTTTTCAACACTAACACAAGTGTGAAAAGTGGTTTTTCAACACTAACACAAGTGCGAAAAGTGGTTTTTCCACACTAATACAAGTGCAAAAGTGGTTTCCTGCACCAACACAAGTGCGAAAAGTGGTTTTTCAACACCAACACAAGTGCGAAAAGTGGTTTTTCAACACTAACACAAGTGCGAAAAGTGTTTTTTCCACACTAATACAAGTGCGAAAAGTGGTTTCCTGCACCAACACAAGTGCGAAAAGTGGTTTTTCCACACTAATACAAGTGCAAAAGTGGTTTCCTGCACCAACACAAGTGCGAAAAGTGGTTTTTCAACACTAACATAAGTGCGAAAAGTGGTTTTTCCACACTAATACAAGTGCGAAAAGTGTTTTTTCCACACTAATACAAGTGCAAAAGTGGTTTCCTGCACCAACACAAGTGCGAAAAGTGGTTTTTCAACACTAACACAAGTGCAAAAAGTGGTTTTTCAACACTATCACAAGTGCAAAAAGTGTTTTTTCCACACTAATACAAGTGCAAAAGTGGTTTCCTGCACCAACACAAGTGCGAAAAGTGGTTTTTCAACACTAACACAAGTGCGAAAAGTGGTTTTCCACACTAATACAAGTGCAAAATTGGTTTCCTGCACCAACACAAGTGCGAAAAGTGGTTTTTCAACACTATCACAAGTGCCAAAAGTGTTTTTTCCACACTAATACAAGTGCAAAAGTGGTTTCCTGCACCAACACAAGTGCGAAAAGTGGTTTTTCAACACTAACACAAGTGCGAAAAGTGGTTTTTCAACACTATCACAAGTGCAAAAAGTGTTTTTTCCACACTAATACAAGTGAAAAAGTGGTTTTTCAACACTAACACAAGTGCGAAAAGTGGTTTTTTCAACACTAACACAAGTGCGAAAAGTGTTTTTTCCACACTAATACAAGTGCAAAAGTGGTTTCCTGCACCAACACAAGTGCGAAAAGTGGTTTTTCAACACTAACACAAGTGCGAAAAGTGGTTTTTAAACACTAACACAAGTGCGAAAGTGGTTTTTCAACACTAACACAAGTGCGAAAAGTGGTTTTCCCACACTAATACAAGTGCAAAAGTGGTTTCCTGCACCAACACAAGTGCGAAAAGTGGTTTTTCAACACTAACACAGGTGCGAAAAGTGGTTTTTCAACACTATCACAAGTGCAAAAAGTGTTTTTTCCACACTAATACAAGTGCAAAAGTGGTTTCCTGCAACAACACAAGTGCGAAAAGTGGTTTTTCAACACTAACACAAGTGTGAAAAGTGGTTTTTTCAACACTAACACAAGTGCGAAAAGTGGTTTTTCAACACTATCACAAGTGCAAAAAGTGTTTTTTCCACACTAATACAAGTGCAAAAGTGGTTTTTCAACAATAACACAAGTGCGAAAAGTGGTTTTTCAACACTAACACAAGTGCGAAAAGTGTTTTATCCACACTAATACAAGTGCAAAAGTGGTTTCCTGCACCAACACAAGTGCGAAAAGTGGTTTTTCAACACTAACACAAGTGCGAAAAGTGGTTTTTCAACACTAACACAAGTGCGAAAAGTGGTTTTTCAACACTAACACAAGTGCGAAAAGTTGTTTTTCAACACTATCACAAGTGCAAAAAGTGTTTTTTCCACACTAATACAAGTGCAAAAGTGGTTTCCTGCACCAACCCAAGTGCGAAAAGTGGTTTTTCAACACTAACACAAGTGCGAAAAGTGGTTTTTCAACACCAACACAAGTGCGAAAAGTGGTTTTTCAACACTATCACAAGTGCAAAAAGTGTTTTTTCCACACTAATACAAGTGCAAAAGTGGTTTCCTGCACCAACACAAGTGCGAAAAGTGGTTTTTCAACACTAACACAAGTGCGAAAAGTGGTTTTTCAACACTATCACAAGTGCAAAAAGTGTTTTTTCCACACTAATACAAGTGCAAAAGTGGTTTCCTGCACCAACACGTGCGAAAAGTGGTTTTTCAACACTAACACAAGTGCGAAAAGTGGTTTTTCAACACTATCACAAGTGCAAAAAGTGTTTTTTCCACACTAATACAAGTGAAAAAGTGGTTTCCTGCACCAACACAAGTGCGAAAAGTGGTTTTTCAACACTAACACAAGTGCGAAAAGTGGTTTTTCAACACTAACACAAGTGCGAAAAGTGGTTTTTCCACACTAATACAAATGCAAAAGTGGTTTCCTGCACCAACACAAGTGCGAAAAGTGGTTTTTCAACACTAACACAAGTGCGAAAAGTGGTTTTTCCACACTAATACAAGTGCGAAAAGTGGGTTCCTGCACCAACACAAGTGCGAAAAGTGGTTTTTCCACACTAATACAAGTGCGAAAAGTGGTTTCCTGCACCAACACAAGTGCGAAAAGTGGTTTTTCAACACTAACACAAGTGCGAAAAGTGGTTTTTCAACACTAACACAAGTGCGAAAAGTGGTTTTTTCCACACTAATACAAGTGCAAAAGTGGTTTCCTGCACCAACACAAGTGCGAAAAGTGGTTTTTCAACACTAACACAAGTGCGAAAAGTGGTTTTTCAACACTAACACAAGTGCGAAAAGTGTTTTTTCCACACTAATACAAGTGCGAAAAGTGGTTTCCTGCACCAACACAAGTGCGAAAAGAGGTTTTTCCACACTAATACAAGTGCAAAAGTGGTTTCCTGCACCAACACAAGTGCGAAAAGTGGTTTTTCCACACTAATACAAGTGCGAAAAGTGTTTTTTCCACACTAATACAAGTGCAAAAGTGGTTTCCTGCACCAACACAAGTGCGAAAAGTGGTTTTTCAACACTAACACAAGTGTGAAAAGTGGTTTTTCAACACTATCACAAGTGCAAACAGTGTTTTTTCCACACTAATACAAGTGCAAAAGTGGTTTCCTTCACCAACACAAGTGCGAAAAGTGGTTTTTCAACACTAACACAAGTGCAAAAAGTGGTTTTCCACACTAAGACAAGTGCAAAATTGGTTTCCTGCACCAACACAAGTGCGAAAAGTGGTTTTTCAACACTAACACAAGTGCGAAAAGTGGTTTTTCAACACTAACACAAGTGCAAAAAGTGTTTTTTCCACACTAATACAAGTGCAAAAGTGGTTTCCTGCACCAACACAAGTGCGAAAAGTGGTTTTTCAACACTATCACAAGTGCAAAAAGTGTTTTTTCCACACTAATACAAGTGCAAAAGTGGTTTCCTGCACCAACACAAGTGCGAAAAGTGGTTTTTCAACACTAACACAAGTGCGAAAAGTGGTTTTTCAACACTAACACAAGTGCGAAAAGTGGTTTTTCAACACTAACACAAGTGCGAAAAGTGGTTTTTCCACACTAATACAAGTGCAAAAGTGGTTTCCTGCACCAACACAAGTGCTAAAAGTGGTTTTTCAACACTAACACAAGTGCGAAAAGTGGTTTTTCAACACTATCACAAGTGCAAAAAGTGTTTTTTCCACACTAATACAAGTGCAAAAGTGGTTTCCTGCACCAACACAAGGGCGAAAAGTGGTTTTTCAACACTAACACAAGTGCGAAAAGTGGTTTTTCAACACTATCACAAGTGCAAAAAGTGTTTTTTCCACACTAATACAAGTGCAAAAGTGGTTTCCTGCACCAACACAAGTGCAAAAAGTGGTTTTTCAACACTAACACAAGGGCAAAAAGTGGTTTTTCAACACTATCACAAGTGCAAAAAGTGTTTTTTCCACACTAATACAAGTGCAAAAGTGGTTTCCTGCACAAACACAAGTGCGAAAAGTGGTTTTTCAACACTAACACAAGTGCGAAAAGTGGTTTTTCAACACTATCACAAGTGCAAAAAGTGTTTTTTCCACACTAATACAAGTGCAAAAGTGGTTTCCTGCACCAACACAAGTGCGAAATGTGGTTTTTCAACACTAACACAAGTGCGAAAAGTGGTTTTTCAACACTAACACAAGTGCGAAAAGTGGTTTTTCAACACTAACACAAGTGCGAAAAGTGGTTTTTCCACACTAATACAAGTGCAAAAGTGGTTTCCTGCACCAACACAAGTGCGAAAAGTGGATTTTCAACACTAACACAAGTGTGAAAAGTGGTTTTTCAACACTATCACAAGTGCAAAAAGTGTTTTTTCCACACTAATACAAGTGCAAAAGTGGTTTCCTGCACCAACACAAGTGCGAAAAGTGGTTTTTCAACACTAACACAAGTGCGAAAAGTGGTTTTTCAACACTATCACAAGTGCAAAAAGTGTTTTTTTCACACTAATACAAGTGCAAAAGTGGTTTCCTGCACCAACACAAGTGCGAAAAGTGGGTTTTCAACACTAACACAAGTGCGAAAAGTGGTTTTTCAACACTAACACAAGTGCGAAAAGTGGTTTTTCAACACTATCATAAGTGCAAAAAGTGATTTTTTCACACTAATACAAGTGCAAAAGTGGTTTTTCAACACTAACACAAGTGCGAAAAGTGGTTTTTCAACACTAACACAAGTGCGAAAAGTGTTTTTTCCCATACTAATACAAGTGCAAAAAGTGTTTTTTCCACACTAATACAAGTGCAAAAGTGGTTTACTACACAAACACAAGTGCGAAAAGTGGTTTTTCAACACTAACACAAGTGCGAAAAGTGGTTTTTCAACACTATCACAAGTGCAAAAAGTGTTTTTTCCACACTAATACAAGTGCAAAAGTGGTTTCCTGCACCAACACAAGTGCGAAAAGTGGTTTTTCAACACTAACATAAGTGCGAAAAGTGGTTTTTCCACACTAATACAAGTGCGAAAAGTGTTTTTTCCACACTAATACAAGTGCAAAAGTGGTTTCCTGCACCAACACAAGTGCGAAAAGTGGTTTTTCAACACTAACACAAGTGCAAAAAGTGGTTTTTCAACACTATCACAAGTGCAAAAAGTGTTTTTTCCACACTAATACAAGTGCAAAAGTGGTTTCCTGCACCAACACAAGTGCGAAAAGTGGTTTTTCAACACTAACACAAGTGCGAAAAGTGGTTTTCCACACTAATACAAGTGCAAAATTGGTTTCCTGCACCAACACAAGTGCGAAAAGTGGTTTTTCAACACTATCACAAGTGCCAAAAGTGTTTTTTCCACACTAATACAAGTGCAAAAGTGGTTTCCTGCACCAACACAAGTGCGAAAAGTGGTTTTTCAACACTAACACAAGTGCGAAAAGTGGTTTTTCAACACTATCACAAGTGCAAAAAGTGTTTTTTCCACACTAATACAAGTGAAAAAGTGGTTTTTCAACACTAACACAAGTGCGAAAAGTGGTTTTTCAACACTAACACAAGTGCGAAAAGTGTTTTTTCCACACTAATACAAGTGCAAAAGTGGTTTCCTGCACCAACACAAGTGCGAAAAGTGGTTTTTCAACACTAACACAAGTGCGAAAAGTGGTTTTTAAACACTAACACAAGTGCGAAAGTGGTTTTTCAACACTAACACAAGTGCGAAAAGTGGTTTTCCACACTAATACAAGTGCAAAAGTGGTTTCCTGCACCAACACAAGTGCGAAAAGTGGTTTTTCAACACTAACACAGGTGCGAAAAGTGGTTTTTCAACACTATCACAAGTGCAAAAAGTGTTTTTTCCACACTAATACAAGTGCAAAAGTGGTTTCCTGCAACAACACAAGTGCGAAAAGTGGTTTTTCAACACTAACACAAGTGTGAAAAGTGGTTTTTCAACACTAACACAAGTGCGAAAAGTGGTTTTTCAACACTATCACAAGTGCAAAAAGTGTTTTTTCCACACTAATACAAGTGCAAAAGTGGTTTTTCAACAATAACACAAGTGCGAAAAGTGGTTTTTCAACACTAACACAAGTGCGAAAAGTGTTTTATCCACACTAATACAAGTGCAAAAGTGGTTTCCTGCACCAACACAAGTGCGAAAAGTGGTTTTTCAACACTAACACAAGTGCGAAAAGTGGTTTTTCAACACTAACACAAGTGCGAAAAGTGGTTTTTCAACACTAACACAAGTGCGAAAAGTTGTTTTTCAACACTATCACAAGTGCAAAAAGTGTTTTTTCCACACTAATACAAGTGCAAAAGTGGTTTCCTGCACCAACCCAAGTGCGAAAAGTGGTTTTTCAACACTAACACAAGTGCGAAAAGTGGTTTTTCAACACCAACACAAGTGCAAAAAGTGGTTTTTCAACACTATCACAAGTGCAAAAAGTGTTTTTTCCACACTAATACAAGTGCAAAAGTGGTTTCCTGCACCAACACAAGTGCGAAAAGTGGTTTTTCAACACTAAGACAAGTGCGAAAAGTGGTTTTTCAACACTATCACAAGTGCAAAAAGTGTTTTTTCCACACTAATACAAGTGCAAAAGTGGTTTCCTGCACCAACACGTGCGAAAAGTGGTTTTTCAACACTAACACAAGTGCGAAAAGTGGTTTTTCAACACTATCACAAGTGCAAAAAGTGTTTTTTCCACACTAATACAAGTGCAAAAGTGGTTTCCTGCACCAACACAAGTGCGAAAAGTGGTTTTTCAACACTAACACAAGTGCGAAAAGTGGTTTTTCAACACTAACACAAGTGCGAAAAGTGGTTTTTCCACACTAATACAAATGCAAAAGTGGTTTCCTGCACCAACACAAGTGCGAAAAGTGGTTTTTCAACACTAACACAAGTGCGAAAAGTGGTTTTTCCACACTAATACAAGTGCGAAAAGTGGGTTCCTGCACCAACACAAGTGCGAAAAGTGGTTTTTCCACACTAATACAAGTGCGAAAAGTGGTTTCCTGCACCAACACAAGTGCGAAAAGTGGTTTTTCAACACTAACACAAGTGCGAAAAGTGGTTTTTCAACACTAACACAAGTGCGAAAAGTGGTTTTTTCCACACTAATACAAGTGCAAAAGTGGTTTCCTGCACCAACACAAGTGCGAAAAGTGGTTTTTCAACACTAACACAAGTGCGAAAAGTGGTTTTTCAACACTAACACAAGTGCGAAAAGTGTTTTTTCCACACTAATACAAGTGCGAAAAGTGGTTTCCTGCACCAACACAAGTGCGAAAAGAGGTTTTTCCACACTAATACAAGTGCAAAAGTGGTTTCCTGCACCAACACAAGTGCGAAAAGTGGTTTTTCCACACTAATACAAGTGCGAAAAGTGTTTTTTCCACACTAATACAAGTGCAAAAGTGGTTTCCTGCACCAACACAAGTGCGAAAAGTGGTTTTTCAACACTAACACAAGTGTGAAAAGTGGTTTTTCAACACTATCACAAGTGCAAACAGTGTTTTTTCCACACTAATACAAGTGCAAAAGTGGTTTCCTTCACCAACACAAGTGCGAAAAGTGGTTTTTCAACACTAACACAAGTGCAAAAAGTGGTTTTCCACACTAAGACAAGTGCAAAATTGGTTTCCTGCACCAACACAAGTGCGAAAAGTGGTTTTTCAACACTAACACAAGTGCGAAAAGTGGTTTTTCAACACTAACACAAGTGCGAAAAGTGGTTTTTCAACACTAACACAAGTGTGAAAAGTGGTTTTTCCACACTAATACAAGTGCAAAAGTGGTTTCCTGCACCAACACAAGTGCTAAAAGTGGTTTTTCAACACTAACACAAGTGCGAAAAGTGGTTTTTCAACACTATCACAAGTGCAAAAAGTGTTTTTTCCACACTAATACAAGTGCAAAAGTGGTTTCCTGCACCAACACAAGGGCGAAAAGTGGTTTTTCAACACTAACACAAGTGCGAAAAGTGGTTTTTCAACACTATCACAAGTGCAAAAAGTGTTTTTTCCACACTAATACAAGTGCAAAAGTGGTTTCCTGCACCAACACAAGTGCGAAAAGTGGTTTTTCAACACTAACACAAGAGCAAAAAGTGGTTTTTCAACACTATCACAAGTGCAAAAAGTGTTTTTTCCACACTAATACAAGTGCAAAAGTGGTTTCCTGCACAAACACAAGTGCGAAAAGTGGTTTTTCAACACTAACACAAGTGCGAAAAGTGGTTTTTCAACAATATCACAAGTGCAAAAAGTGTTTTTTCCACACCAATACAAGTGCAAAAGTGGTTTCCTGCACCAACACAAGTGCGAAATGTGGTTTTTCAACACTAACACAAGTGCGAAAAGTGGTTTTTCAACACTAACACAAGTGCGAAAAGTGGTTTTTCAACACTAACACAAGTGCGAAAAGTGGTTTTTCCACACTAATACAAGTGCAAAAGTGGTTTCCTGCACCAACACAAGTGCGAAAAGTGGATTTTCAACACTAACACAAGTGTGAAAAGTGGTTTTTCAACACTATCACAAGTGCAAAAAGTGTTTTTTCCACACTAATACAAGTGCAAAAGTGGTTTCCTGCACCAACACAAGTGCGAAAAGTGGTTTTTCAACACTAACACAAGTGCGAAAAGTGGTTTTTCAACACTAACACAAGTGCGAAAAGTGGTTTTTCAACACTAACACAAGTGCGAAAAGTGGTTTTTCAAGACTAACACAAGTGCGAAAAGTGGTTTTTCCACACTAATACAAGTGCAAAAGTGGTTTCCTGCACCAACACAAGTGCGAAAAGTGTTTTTTCAACACTAACACAAGTGCGAAAAGTGGTTTTTCAACACTATCACAAGTGCAAAAAGTGTTTTTTTCACACTAATACAAGTGCAAAAGTGGTTTCCTGCACCAACACAAGTGCGAAAAGTGGGTTTTCAACACTAACACAAGTGCGAAAAGTGGTTTTTCAACACTAACACAAGTGCGAAAAGTGGTTTTTCAACACTATCATAAGTGCAAAAAGTGATTTTTCCACACTAATACAAGTGCAAAAGTGGTTTTTCAACACTAACACAAGTGCGAAAAGTGGTTTTTCAACACTAACACAAGTGCGAAAAGTGTTTTTTCCCATACTAATACAAGTGCAAAAAGTGTTTTTTCCACACTAATACAAGTGCAAAAGTGGTTTCCTACACAAACACAAGTGCGAAAAGTGGTTTTTCAACACTAACACAAGTGCGAAAAGTGGTTTTTCAACACTATCACAAGTGCAAAAAGTGTTTTTTCCACACTAATACAAGTGCAAAAGTGGTTTCCTGCACCAACACAAGTGCGAAATGTGGTTTTTCAACACTAACACAAGTGCGAAAAGTGGTTTTTCAACACTAACACAAGTGCGAAAAGTGGTTTTTCAACACTAACACAAGTGCGAAAAGTGGTTTTTCCACACTAATACAAGTGCAAAAGTGGTTTCCTGCACCAACACAAGTGCGAAAAGTGGTTTTTCAACACTAACACAAGTGTGAAAAGTGGTTTTTCAACACTATCACAAGTGCAAAAAGTGTTTTTTCCACACTAATACAAGTGCAAAAGTGGTTTCCTGCACCAACACAAGTGCGAAAAGTGGTTTTTCAACACTAACACAAGTGCGAAAAGTGGTTTTTCAACACTAACACAAGTGCGAAAAGTGGTTTTTCAACACTAACACAAGTGCGAAAAGTGGTTTTTCAACACTAACACAAGTGCGAAAAGTGGTTTTTCCACACTAATACAAGTGCAAAAGTGGTTTCCTGCACCAACACAAGTGCGAAAAGTGGTTTTTCAACACTAACACAAGTGCGAAAAGTGGTTTTTCAACACTATCACAAGTGCAAAAAGTGTTTTTTTCACACTAATACAAGTGCAAAAGTGGTTTCCTGCACCAACACAAGTGCGAAAAGTGGGTTTTCAACACTAACACAAGTGTGAAAAGTGGTTTTTCAACACTAACACAAGTGCGAAAAGTGGTTTTTCAACACTATCACAAGTGCAAAAAGTGATTTTTCCACACTAATACAAGTGCAAAAGTGGTTTTTCAACACTAACACAAGTGCGAAAAGTGGTTTTTCAACACTAACACAAGTGCGAAAAGTGTTTTTTCCCATACTAATACAAGTGCAAAAGTGGTTTCCTGCACCAACACAAGTGCGAAAAGTGGTTTTTCAACACTAACACAAGTGCGAAAAGTGGTTTTTCAACACTTACACAAGTGCGAAAAGTTGTTCTTCAACACTATCACAAGTGCAAAAAGTGTTTTTTCCACACTAATACAAGTGCAAAAGTGGTTTCCTGCCCCAACACAAGTGCGAAAAGTGGTTTTTCAACACTAACACAAGTGCGAAAAGTGGTTTTTCAACACCAACACAAGTGCGAAAAGTGGTTTTTCAACACTATCACAAGTGCAAAAAGTGTTTTTTCCACACTAATGCAAGTGCAAAAGTGGTTTCCTGCACCAACACAAGTGCGAAAGTGGTTTTTCAACACTAACACAAGTGCGAAAAGTGGTTTTTCAACACTATCACAAGTGCAAAAAGTGTTTTTTCCACACTAATACAAGTGCAAAAGTGGTTTCCTGCACCAACACGTGCGAAAAGTGGTTTTTCAACACTAACACAAGTGCGAAAAGTGGTTTTTCAACACTAACACAAGTGCGAAAAGTGGTTTTTCAACAATATCACAAGTGCAAAAAGTGTTTTTTCCACAATAATACAAGTGTAAAAGTGGTTTCCTGCACCAACACAAGTGCGAAAAGTGGTTTTTCAACACTAACACAGGTGCGAAAAGTGGTTTTTCAACACTATCACAAGTGCAAAAAGTGTTTTTTCCACACTAATACAAGTGCAAAAGTGGTTTCCTGCAACAACACAAGTGCGAAAAGTGGTTTTTCAACACTAACACAAGTGTGAAAAGTGGTTTTTCAACACTAACACAAGTGCGAAAAGTGGTTTTTCAACACTATCACAAGTGCAAAAAGTGTTTTTTCCACACTAATACAAGTGCAAAAGTGGTTTTTCAACAATAACACAAGTGC
Organism: Myxine glutinosa; assembly: GCF_964187855.1. NCBI lineage: Eukaryota > Metazoa > Chordata > Myxini > Myxiniformes > Myxinidae > Myxine > Myxine glutinosa. The sequence goes on from NW_027616716.1 coordinate 24,022, forward strand.
GAAAAGTGGTTTTTCAACACTAACACAAGTGCGAAAAGTGTTTTATCCACACTAATACAAGTGCAAAAGTGGTTTCCTGCACCAACACAAGTGCGAAAAGTGGTTTTTCAACACTAACACAAGTGCGAAAAGTGGTTTTTCAACACTAACACAAGTGCGAAAAGTGGTTTTTCAACACTAACACAAGTGCGAAAAGTTGTTTTTCAACACTATCACAAGTGCAAAAAGTGTTTTTTCCACACTAATACAAGTGCAAAAGTGGTTTCCTGCACCAACCCAAGTGCGAAAAGTGGTTTTTCAACACTAACACAAGTGCGAAAAGTGGTTTTTCAACACCAACACAAGTGCGAAAAGTGGTTTTTCAACACTATCACAAGTGCAAAAAGTGTTTTTTCCACACTAATACAAGTGCAAAAGTGGTTTCCTGCACCAACACAAGTGCGAAAAGTGGTTTTTCAACACTAACACAAGTGCGAAAAGTGGTTTTTCAACACTATCACAAGTGCAAAAAGTGTTTTTTCCACACTAATACAAGTGCAAAAGTGGTTTCCTGCACCAACACGTGCGAAAAGTGGTTTTTCAACACTAACACAAGAGCGAAAAGTGGTTTTTCAACACTATCACAAGTGCAAAAAGTGTTTTTTCCACACTAATACAAGTGCAAAAGTGGTTTCCTGCACCAACACAAGTGCGAAAAGTGGTTTTTCAACACTAACACAAGTGCGAAAAGTGGTTTTTCAACACTAACACAAGTGCGAAAAGTGGTTTTTCCACACTAATACAAATGCAAAAGTGGTTTCCTGCACCAACACAAGTGCGAAAAGTGGTTTTTCAACACTAACACAAGTGCGAAAAGTGGTTTTTCCACACTAATACAAGTGCGAAAAGTGGGTTCCTGCACCAACACAAGTGCGAAAAGTGGTTTTTCCACACTAATACAAGTGCGAAAAGTGGTTTCCTGCACCAACACAAGTGCGAAAAGTGGTTTTTCAACACTAACACAAGTGCGAAAAGTGGTTTTTCAACACTAACACAAGTGCGAAAAGTGGTTTTTTCCACACTAATACAAGTGCAAAAGTGGTTTCCTGCACCAACACAAGTGCGAAAAGTGGTTTTTCAACACTAACACAAGTGCGAAAAGTGGTTTTTCAACACTAACACAAGTGCGAAAAGTGGTTTTTCAACACTAACACAAGTGCGAAAAGTGGTTTTTCAACACTAACACAAGTGCGAAAAGTGGTTTTTCAACACTAACACAAGTGCGAAAAGTGGTTTTTCAACACTAACACAAGTGCGAAAAGTGGTTTTTCAACACTAACACAAGTGCGAAAAGTGTTTTTTCCACACTAATACAAGTGCGAAAAGTGGTTTCCTGCACCAACACAAGTGCGAAAAGAGGTTTTTCCACACTAATACAAGTGCAAAAGTGGTTTCCTGCACCAACACAAGTGCGAAAAGTGGTTTTTCCACACTAATACAAGTGCGAAAAGTGTTTTTTTCCACACTAATACAAGTGCAAAAGTGGTTTCCTGCACCAACACAAGTGCGAAAAGTGGTTTTTCAACACTAACACAAGTGTGAAAAGTGGTTTTTCAACACTATCACAAGTGCAAACAGTGTTTTTTCCACACTAATACAAGTGCAAAAGTGGTTTCCTTCACCAACACAAGTGCGAAAAGTGGTTTTTCAACACTAACACAAGTGCGAAAAGTGGTTTTTCAACACTAACACAAGTGCGAAAAGTGGTTTTTCAACACTAACACAAGTGCGAAAAGTGTTTTTTCCACACTAATACAAGTGCGAAAAGTGGTTTCCTGCACCAACACAAGTGCGAAAAGAGGTTTTTCCACACTAATACAAGTGCAAAAGTGGTTTCCTGCACCAACACAAGTGCGAAAAGTGGTTTTTCCACACTAATACAAGTGCGAAAAGTGTTTTTTCCACACTAATACAAGTGCAAAAGTGGTTTCCTGCACCAACACAAGTGCGAAAAGTGGTTTTTCAACACTAACACAAGTGTGAAAAGTGGTTTTTCAATACTATCACAAGTGCAAACAGTGTTTTTTCCACACTAATACAAGTGCAAAAGTGGTTTCCTTCACCAACACAAGTGCGAAAAGTGGTTTTTCAACACTAACACAAGTGCAAAAAGTGGTTTTCCACACTAAGACAAGTGCAAAATTGGTTTCCTGCACCAACACAAGTGCGAAAAGTGGTTTTTCAACACTAACACAAGTGCGAAAAGTGGTTTTTCAACACTAACACAAGTGCAAAAAGTGTTTTTTCCACACTAATACAAGTGCAAAAGTGGTTTCCTGCACCAACACAAGTGCGAAAAGTGGTTTTTCAACACTATCACAAGTGCAAAAAGTGTTTTTTCCACACTAATACAAGTGCAAAAGTGGTTTCCTGCACCAACACAAGTGCGAAAAGTGGTTTTTCAACACTAACACAAGTGCGAAAAGTGGTTTTTCAACACTAACACAAGTGCGAAAAGTGGTTTTTCAACACTAACACAAGTGCGAAAAGTGGTTTTTCCACACTAATACAAGTGCAAAAGTGGTTTCCTGCACCAACACAAGTGCTAAAAGTGGTTTTTCAACACTAACACAAGTGCGAAAAGTGGTTTTTCAACACTATCACAAGTGCAAAAAGTGTTTTTTCCACACTAATACAAGTGCAAAAGTGGTTTCCTGCACCAACACAAGGGCGAAAAGTGGTTTTTCAACACTAACACAAGTGCGAAAAGTGGTTTTTCAACACTATCACAAGTGCAAAAAGTGTTTTTTCCACACTAATACAAGTGCAAAAGTGGTTTCCTGCACCAACACAAGTGCGAAAAGTGGTTTTTCAACACTAACACAAGAGCAAAAAGTGGTTTTTCAACACTATCACAAGTGCAAAAAGTGTTTTTTCCACACTAATACAAGTGCAAAAGTGGTTTCCTGCACAAACACAAGTGCGAAAAGTGGTTTTTCAACACTAACACAAGTGCGAAAAGTGGTTTTTCAACACTATCACAAGTGCAAAAAGTGTTTTTTCCACACTAATACAAGTGCAAAAGTGGTTTCCTGCACCAACACAAGTGCGAAATGTGGTTTTTCAACACTAACACAAGTGCGAAAAGTGGTTTTTCAACACTAACACAAGTGCGAAAAGTGGTTTTTCAACACTAACACAAGTGCGAAAAGTGGTTTTTCCACACTAATACAAGTGCAAAAGTGGTTTCCTGCACCAACACAAGTGCGAAAAGTGGATTTTCAACACTAACACAAGTGTGAAAAGTGGTTTTTCAACACTATCACAAGTGCAAAAAGTGTTTTTTCCACACTAATACAAGTGCAAAAGTGGTTTCCTGCACCAACACAAGTGCGAAAAGTGGTTTTTCAACACTAACACAAGTGCGAAAAGTGGTTTTTCAACACTAACACAAGTGCGAAAAGTGGTTTTTCAACACTAACACAAGTGCGAAAAGTGGTTTGTCAAGACTAACACAAGTGCGAAAAGTGGTTTTTCCACACTAATACAAGTGCAAAAGTGGTTTCCTGCACCAACACAAGTGCGAAAAGTGTTTTTTCAACACTAACACAAGTGCGAAAAGTGGTTTTTCAACACTATCACAAGTGCAAAAAGTGTTTTTTTCACACTAATACAAGTGCAAAAGTGGTTTCCTGCACCAACACAAGTGCGAAAAGTGGGTTTTCAACACTAACACAAGTGCGAAAAGTGGTTTTTCAACACTAACACAAGTGCGAAAAGTGGTTTTTCAACACTATCATAAGTGCAAAAAGTGATTTTTCCACACTAATACAAGTGCAAAAGTGGTTTTTCAACACTACCACAAGTGCGAAAAGTGGTTTTTCAACACTAACACAAGTGCGAAAAGTGTTTTTTCCCATACTAATACAAGTGCAAAAAGTGTTTTTTCCACACTAATACAAGTGCAAAAGTGGTTTCCTACACAAACACAAGTGCGAAAAGTGGTTTTTCAACACTAACACAAGTGCGAAAAGTGGTTTTTCAACACTATCACAAGTGCAAAAAGTGTTTTTTCCACACTAATACAAGTGCAAAAGTGGTTTCCTGCACCAACACAAGTGCGAAATGTGGTTTTTCAACACTAACACAAGTGCGAAAAGTGGTTTTTCAACACTAACACAAGTGCGAAAAGTGGTTTTTCAACACTAACACAAGTGCGAAAAGTGGTTTTTCCACACTAATACAAGTGCAAAAGTGGTTTCCTGCACCAACACAAGTGCGAAAAGTGGTTTTTCAACACTAACACAAGTGTGAAAAGTGGTTTTTCAACACTATCACAAGTGCAAAAAGTGTTTTTTCCACACTAATACAAGTGCAAAAGTGGTTTCCTGCACCAACACAAGTGCGAAAAGTGGTTTTTCAACACTAACACAAGTGCGAAAAGTGGTTTTTCAACACTAACACAAGTGCGAAAAGTGGTTTTTCAACACTAACACAAGTGCGAAAAGTGGTTTTTCAACACTAACACAAGTGCGAAAAGTGGTTTTTCCACACTAATACAAGTGCAAAAGTGGTTTCCTGCACCAACACAAGTGCGAAAAGTGGTTTTTCAACACTAACACAAGTGCGAAAAGTGGTTTTTCAACACTATCACAAGTGCAAAAAGTGTTTTTTTCACACTAATACAAGTGCAAAAGTGGTTTCCTGCACCAACACAAGTGCGAAAAGTGGGTTTTCAACACTAACACAAGTGTGAAAAGTGGTTTTTCAACACTAACACAAGTGCGAAAAGTGGTTTTTCAACACTATCACAAGTGCAAAAAGTGATTTTTCCACACTAATACAAGTGCAAAAGTGGTTTTTCAACACTAACACAAGTGCGAAAAGTGGTTTTTCAACACTAACACAAGTGCGAAAAGTGTTTTTTCCCATACTAATACAAGTGCAAAAGTGGTTTCCTGCACCAACACAAGTGCGAAAAGTGGTTTTTCAACACTAACACAAGTGCGAAAAGTGGTTTTTCAACACTTACACAAGTGCGAAAAGTTGTTCTTCAACACTATCACAAGTGCAAAAAGTGTTTTTTCCACACTAATACAAGTGCAAAAGTGGTTTCCTGCCCCAACACAAGTGCGAAAAGTGGTTTTTCAACACTAACACAAGTGCGAAAAGTGGTTTTTCAACACCAACACAAGTGCGAAAAGTGGTTTTTCAACACTATCACAAGTGCAAAAAGTGTTTTTTCCACACTAATGCAAGTGCAAAAGTGGTTTCCTGCACCAACACAAGTGCGAAAGTGGTTTTTCAACACTAACACAAGTGCGAAAAGTGGTTTTTCAACACTATCACAAGTGCAAAAAGTGTTTTTTCCACACTAATACAAGTGCAAAAGTGGTTTCCTGCACCAACACGTGCGAAAAGTGGTTTTTCAACACTAACACAAGTGCGAAAAGTGGTTTTTCAACACTAACACAAGTGCGAAAAGTGGTTTTTCAACAATATCACAAATGCAAAAAGTGTTTTTTCCACAATAATACAAGTGCAAAAGTGGTTTCCTGCACCAACACAAGTGCGAAAAGTGGTTTTTCAACACTAACACAAGTGCGAAAAGTGGTTTTTCAACACTAACACAAGTGCGAAAAGTGGTTTTTCCACACTAATACAAGTGCAAAAGTGGTTTCCTGCACCAACACAAGTGCGAAAAGTGGTTTTTCAACACTAACGCAAGTGCGAAAAGTGGTTTTCCACACTAATACAAGTGCGAAAAGTGGTTTCCTGCACCAACACAAGTGCGAAAAGTGGTTTTTCCACACTAATACAAGTGCGAAAAGTGGTTTCCTGCACCAACACAAGTGCGAAAAGTGGTTTTTCAACACTAACACAAGTGTGAAAAGTGGTTTTTCAACACTAACACAAGTGCGAAAAGTGGTTTTCCACACTAATACAAGTGCAAAAGTGGTTTCCTGCACCAACACAAGTGCGAAAAGTGGTTTTTCAACACTAACACAAGTGCAAAAAGTGGTTTTTCCACACTAATACAAGTGCAAAAGTGGTTTCCTGCACCAACACAAGTGCGAAAAGTGGTTTTTCAACACTAACACAAGTGCAAAAAGTGGTTTTTCAACACTATCACAAGTGCAAAAAGTGTTTTTTCCACACTAATACAAGTGCAAAAGTGGTTTCCTGCACCAACACAAGTGCGAAAAGTGGTTTTTCAACACTAACACAAGTGCGAAAAGTGGTTTTCCACACTAATACAAGTGCAAAATTGGTTTCCTGCACCAACACAAGTGCGAAAAGTGGTTTTTCAACACTATCACAAGTGCCAAAAGTGTTTTTTCCACACTAATACAAGTGCAAAAGTGGTTTCCTGCACCAACACAAGTGCGAAAAGTGGTTTTTCAACACTAACACAAGTGCGAAAAGTGGTTTTTCAACACTATCACAAGTGCAAAAAGTGTTTTTTTCCACACTAATACAAGTGAAAAAGTGGTTTTTCAACACTAACACAAGTGCGAAAAGTGGTTTTTCAACACTAACACAAGTGCGAAAAGTGTTTTTTCCACACTAATACAAGTGCAAAAGTGGTTTCCTGCACCAACACAAGTGCGAAAAGTGGTTTTTCAACACTAACACAAGTGCGAAAAGTGGTTTTTAAACACTAACACAAGTGCGAAAGTGGTTTTTCAACACTAACACAAGTGCGAAAAGTGGTTTTCCACACTAATACAAGTGCAAAAGTGGTTTCCTGCACCAACACAAGTGCGAAAAGTGGTTTTTCAACACTAACACAGGTGCGAAAAGTGGTTTTTCAACACTATCACAAGTGCAAAAGTGTTTTTTCCACACTAATACAAGTGCAAAAGTGGTTTCCTGCAACAACACAAGTGCGAAAAGTGGTTTTTCAACACTAACACAAGTGTGAAAAGTGGTTTTTCAACACTAACACAAGTGCGAAAAGTGGTTTTTCAACACTATCACAAGTGCAAAAAGTGTTTTTTCCACACTAATACAAGTGCAAAAGTGGTTTTTCAACAATAACACAAGTGCGAAAAGTGGTTTTTCAACACTAACACAAGTGCGAAAAGTGTTTTATCCACACTAATACAAGTGCAAAAGTGGTTTCCTGCACCAACACAAGTGCGAAAAGTGGTTTTTCAACACTAACACAAGTGCGAAAAGTGGTTTTTCAACACTAACACAAGTGCGAAAAGTGGTTTTTCAACACTAACACAAGTGCGAAAAGTTGTTTTTCAACACTATCACAAGTGCAAAAAGTGTTTTTTCCACACTAATACAAGTGCAAAAGTGGTTTCCTGCACCAACCCAAGTGCGAAAAGTGGTTTTTCAACACTAACACAAGTGCGAAAAGTGGTTTTTCAACACTATCACAAGTGCAAAAAGTGTTTTTTCCACACTAATACAAGTGCAAAAGTGGTTTCCTGCACCAACACAAGTGCGAAAAGTGGTTTTTCAACACTAACACAAGTGCGAAAAGTGGTTTTCCACACTAATACAAGTGCAAAATTGGTTTCCTGCACCAACACAAGTGCGAAAAGTGGTTTTTCAACACTATCACAAGTGCCAAAAGTGTTTTTTCCACACTAATACAAGTGCAAAAGTGGTTTCCTGCACCAACACAAGTGCGAAAAGTGGTTTTTCAACACTAACACAGGTGCGAAAAGTGGTTTTTCAACACTATCACAAGTGCAAAAAGTGTTTTTTCCACACTAATACAAGTGCAAAAGTGGTTTCCTGCAACAACACAAGTGCGAAAAGTGGTTTTTCAACACTAACACAAGTGTGAAAAGTGGTTTTTCAACACTAACACAAGTGCGAAAAGTGGTTTTTCAACACTATCACAAGTGCAAAAAGTGTTTTTTCCACACTAATACAAGTGCAAAAGTGGTTTTTCAACAATAACACAAGTGCGAAAAGTGGTTTTTCAACACTAACACAAGTGCGAAAAGTGTTTTATCCACACTAATACAAGTGCAAAAGTGGTTTCCTGCACCAACACAAGTGCGAAAAGTGGTTTTTCAACACTAACACAAGTGCGAAAAGTGGTTTTTCAACACTAACACAAGTGCGAAAAGTGGTTTTTCAACACTAACACAAGTGCGAAAAGTTGTTTTTCAACACTATCACAAGTGCAAAAAGTGTTTTTTCCACACTAATACAAGTGCAAAAGTGGTTTCCTGCACCAACCCAAGTGCGAAAAGTGGTTTTTCAACACTAACACAAGTGCGAAAAGTGGTTTTTCAACACTATCACAAGTGCAAAAAGTGTTTTTTCCACACTAATACAAGTGCAAAAGTGGTTTCCTGCACCAACACAAGTGCGAAAAGTGGTTTTTCAACACTAACACAAGTGCGAAAAGTGGTTTTTCAACACTATCACAAGTGCAAAAGTGTTTTTTTCCACACTAATACAAGTGCAAAAGTGGTTTCCTGCACCAACACGTGCGAAAAGTGGTTTTTCAACACTAACACAAGTGCGAAAAGTGGTTTTTCAACACTATCACAAGTGCAAAAAGTGTTTTTTCCACACTAATACAAGTGCAAAAGTGGTTCCTGCACCAACACAAGTGCGAAAAGTGGTTTTTCAACACTAACACAAGTGCGAAAAGTGGTTTTTCAACACTAACACAAGTGCGAAAAGTGGTTTTTCCACACTAATACAAGTGCAAAAGTGGTTTCCTGCACCAACACAAGTGCGAAAAGTGGTTTTTCAACACTAACACAAGTGCGAAAAGTGGTTTTTCCACACTAATACAAGTGCGAAAAGTGGGTTCCTGCACCAACACAAGTGCGAAAAGTGGTTTTTCCACACTAATACAAGTGCGAAAAGTGGTTTCCTGCACCAACACAAGTGCGAAAAGTGGTTTTTCAACACTAACACAAGTGCGAAAAGTGGTTTTTCAACACTAATACAAGTGCAAAAGTGGTTTCCTGCACCAACACAAGTGCGAAAAGTGGTTTTTCAACACTAACACAAGTGCGAAAAGTGGTTTTTTCCACACTAATACAAGTGCAAAAGTGGTTTCCTGCACCAACACAAGTGCGAAAAGTGGTTTTTCAACACTAACACAAGTGCGAAAAGTGGTTTTTCAACACTAACACAAGTGCGAAAAGTGTTTTTTCCACACTAATACAAGTGCGAAAAGTGGTTTCCTGCACCAACACAAGTGCGAAAAGAGGTTTTTCCACACTAATACAAGTGCAAAAGTGGTTTCCTGCACCAACACAAGTGCGAAAAGTGGTTTTTCCACACTAATACAAGTGCGAAAAGTGTTTTTTCCACACTAATACAAGTGCAAAAGTGGTTTCCTGCACCAACACAAGTGCGAAATGTGGTTTTTCAACACTAACACAAGTGTGAAAAGTGGTTTTTCAACACTATCACAAGTGCAAACAGTGTTTTTTCCACACTAATACAAGTGCAAAAGTGGTTTCCTTCACCAACACAAGTGCGAAAAGTGGTTTTTCAACACTAACACAAGTGCAAAAAGTGGTTTTCCACACTAAGACAAGTGCAAAATTGGTTTCCTGCACCAACACAAGTGCGAAAAGTGGTTTTTCAACACTAACACAAGTGCGAAAAGTGGTTTTTCAACACTAACACAAGTGCAAAAAGTGTTTTTTCCACACTAATACAAGTGCAAAAGTGGTTTCCTGCACCAACACAAGTGCGAAAAGTGGTTTTTCAACACTATCACAAGTGCAAAAAGTGTTTTTTCCACACTAATACAAGTGCAAAAGTGGTTTACTGCACCAACACAAGTGCGAAAAGTGGTTTTTCAACACTAACACAAGTGCGAAAAGTGGTTTTTCAACACTAACACAAGTGCGAAAAGTGGTTTTTCAACACTAACACAAGTGCGAAAAGTGGTTTTTCCACACTAATACAAGTGCAAAAGTGGTTTACTGCACCAACACAAGTGCTAAAAGTGGTTTTTCAACACTAACACAAGTGCGAAAAGTGGTTTTTCAACACTATCACAAGTGCAAAAAGTGTTTTTTCCACACTAATACAAGTGCAAAAGTGGTTTCCTGCACCAACACAAGGGCGAAAAGTGGTTTTTCAACACTAACACAAGTGCGAAAAGTGGTTTTTCAACACTATCACAAGTGCAAAAAGTGTTTTTTCCACACTAATACAAGTGCAAAAGTGGTTTCCTGCACCAACACAAGTGCGAAAAGTGGTTTTTCAACACTAACACAAGAGCAAAAAGTGGTTTTTCAACACTATCACAAGTGCAAAAAGTGTTTTTTCCACACTAATACAAGTGCAAAAGTGGTTTCCTGCACAAACACAAGTGCGAAAAGTGGTTTTTCAACACTAACACAAGTGCGAAAAGTGGTTTTTCAACACTATCACAAGTGCAAAAAGTGTTTTTTCCACACTAATACAAGTGCAAAAGTGGTTTCCTGCACCAACACAAGTGCGAAATGTGGTTTTTCAACACTAACACAAGTGCGAAAAGTGGTTTTTCAACACTAACACAAGTGCGAAAAGTGGTTTTTCAACACTAACACAAGTGCGAAAAGTGGTTTTTCCACACTAATACAAGTGCAGAAGTGGTTTCCTGCACCAACACAAGTGCGAAAAGTGGTTTTTCAACACTAACACAAGTGTGAAAAGTGGTTTTTCAACACTATCACAAGTGCAAAAAGTGTTTTTTCCACACTAATACAAGTGCAAAAGTGGTTTCCTGCACCAACACAAGTGCGAAAAGTGGTTTTTCAACACTAACACAAGTGCGAAAAGTGGTTTTTCAACACTAACACAAGTGCGAAAAGTGGTTTTTCAACACTAACACAAGTGCGAAAAGTGGTTTTTCAACACTAACACAAGTGCGAAAAGTGGTTTTTCCACACTAATACAAGTGCAAAAGTGGTTTCCTGCACCAACACAAGTGCGAAAAGTGGTTTTTCAACACTAACACAAGTGCGAAAAGTGGTTTTTCAACACTATCACAAGTGCAAAAAGTGTTTTTTTCACACTAATACAAGTGCAAAAGTGGTTTCCTGCACCAACACAAGTGCGAAAAGTGGATTTTCAACACTAACACAAGTGTGAAAAGTGGTTTTTCAACACTATCACAAGTGCAAAAAGTGTTTTTTCCACACTAATACAAGTGCAAAAGTGGTTTCCTGCACCAACACAAGTGCGAAAAGTGGTTTTTCAACACTAACACAAGTGCGAAAAGTGGTTTTTCAACACTAACACAAGTGCGAAAAGTGGTTTTTCAACACTAACACAAGTGCGAAAAGTGGTTTTTCAAGACTAACACAAGTGCGAAAAGTGGTTTTTCCACACTAATACAAGTGCAAAAGTGGTTTCCTGCACCAACACAAGTGCGAAAAGTGGTTTTTCAACACTAACACAAGTGCGAAAAGTGGTTTTTCAACACTAACACAAGTGCGAAAAGTGGTTTTTCAACACCAACACAAGTGCGAAAAGTGGTTTTTCAACACTATCACAAGTGCAAAAAGTGTTTTTTCCACACTAATACAAGTGCAAAAGTGGTTTCCTGCACCAACACAAGTGCGAAAAGTGGTTTTTCAACACTATCACAAGTGCAAAAAGTGTTTTTTCCACACTAATACAAGTGCAAAAGTGGTTTCCTGCACCAACACAAGTGCGAAAAGTGGTTTTTCAACACTATCACAAGTGCAAAAAGTGTTTTTTCCACACTAATACAAGTGCAAAAGTGGTTTCCTGCACCAACACGTGCGAAAAGTGGTTTTTCAACACTAACACAAGTGCGAAAAGTGGTTTTTCAACACTATCACAAGTGCAAAAAGTGTTTTTTCCACACTAATACAAGTGCAAAAGTGGTTTCCTGCACCAACACAAGTGCGAAAAGTGGTTTTTCAACACTAACACAAGTGCGAAAAGTGGTTTTTCAACACTAACACAAGTGCGAAAAGTGGTTTTTCCACACTAATACAAGTGCAAAAGTGGTTTCCTGCACCAACACAAGTGCGAAAAGTGGTTTTTCAACACTAACACAAGTGCGAAAAGTGGTTTTTCCACACTAATACAAGTGCGAAAAGTGGGTTCCTGCACCAACACAAGTGCGAAAAGTGGTTTTTCCACACTAATACAAGTGCGAAAAGTGGTTTCCTGCACCAACACAAGTGCGAAAAGTGGTTTTTCAACACTAACACAAGTGCGAAAAGTGGTTTTTCAACACTAATACAAGTGCAAAAGTGGTTTCCTGCACCAACACAAGTGCGAAAAGTGGTTTTTCAACACTAACACAAGTGCGAAAAGTGGTTTTTTCCACACTAATACAAGTGCAAAAGTGGTTTCCTGCACCAACACAAGTGCGAAAAGTGGTTTTTCAACACTAACACAAGTGCGAAAAGTGGTTTTTCAACACTAACACAAGTGCGAAAAGTGTTTTTTCCACACTAATACAAGTGCGAAAAGTGGTTTCCTGCACCAACACAAGTGCGAAAAGAGGTTTTTCCACACTAATACAAGTGCAAAAGTGGTTTCCTGCACCAACACAAGTGCGAAAAGTGGTTTTTCCACACTAATACAAGTGCGAAAAGTGTTTTTTCCACACTAATACAAGTGCAAAAGTGGTTTCCTGCACCAACACAAGTGCGAAATGTGGTTTTTCAACACTAACACAAGTGCAAACAGTGTTTTTTCCACACTAATACAAGTGCAAAAGTGGTTTCCTTCACCAACACAAGTGCGAAAAGTGGTTTTTCAACACTAACACAAGTGCAAAAAGTGGTTTTCCACACTAAGACAAGTGCAAAATTGGTTTCCTGCACCAACACAAGTGCGAAAAGTGGTTTTTCAACACTAACACAAGTGCGAAAAGTGGTTTTTCAACACTAACACAAGTGCAAAAAGTGTTTTTTCCACACTAATACAAGTGCAAAAGTGGTGTCCTGCACCAACACAAGTGCGAAAAGTGGTTTTTCAACACTATCACAAGTGCAAAAAGTGTTTTTTCCACACTAATACAAGTGCAAAAGTGGTTTCCTGCACCAACACAAGTGCGAAAAGTGGTTTTTCAACACTAACACAAGTGCGAAAAGTGGTTTTTCAACACTAACACAAGTGCGAAAAGTGGTTTTTTCCACACTAATACAAGTGCAAAAGTGGTTTCCTGCACCAACACAAGTGCTAAAAGTGGTTTTTCAACACTAACACAAGTGCGAAAAGTGGTTTTTCAACACTATCACAAGTGCAAAAAGTGTTTTTTCCACACTAATACAAGTGCAAAAGTGGTTTCCTGCACCAACACAAGGGCGAAAAGTGGTTTTTCAACACTAAAACAAGTGCGAAAAGTGGTTTTTCAACACTATCACAAGTGCAAAAAGTGTTTTTTCCACACTAATACAAGTGCAAAAGTGGTTTCCTGCACCAACACAAGTGCGAAAAGTGGTTTTTCAACACTAACACAAGAGCAAAAAGTGGTTTTTCAACACTATCACAAGTGCAAAAAGTGTTTTTTCCACACTAATACAAGTGCAAAAGTGGTTTCCTGCACAAACACAAGTGCGAAAAGTGGTTTTTCAACACTAACACAAGTGCGAAAAGTGGTTTTTCAACACTATCACAAGTGCAAAAAGTGTTTTTTCCACACTAATACAAGTGCAAAAGTGGTTTCCTGCACCAACACAAGTGCGAAATGTGGTTTTTCAACACTAACACAAGTGCGAAAAGTGGTTTTTCAACACTAACACAAGTGCGAAAAGTGGTTTTTCAACACTAACACAAGTGCGAAAAGTGGTTTTTCCACACTAATACAAGTGCAGAAGCACCAACACAAGTGCGAAAAGTGGTTTTTCAACACTAACACAAGTGTGAAAAGTGGTTTTTCAACACTATCACAAGTGCAAAAAGTGTTTTTTCCACACTAATACAAGTGCAAAAGTGGTTTCCTGCACCAACACAAGTGCGAAAAGTGGTTTTTCAACACTATCACAAGTGCGAAAAGTGGTTTTTCAACACTAACACAAGTGCGAAAAGTGGTTTTTCAACACTAACACAAGTGCGAAAAGTGGTTTTTCAACACTAACACAAGTGCGAAAAGTGGTTTTTCCACACTAATACAAGTGCAAAAGTGGTTTCCTGCACCAACACAAGTGCGAAAAGTGGTTTTTCAACACTAACACAAGTGCGAAAAGTGGTTTTTCAACACTATCACAAGTGCAAAAAGTGTTTTTTTCACACTAATACAAGTGCAAAAGTGGTTTCCTGCACCAACACAAGTGCGAAAAGTGGATTTTCAACACTAACACAAGTGTGAAAAGTGGTTTTTCAACACTATCACAAGTGCAAAAAGTGTTTTTTCCACACTAATACAAGTGCAAAAGTGGTTTCCTGCACCAACACAAGTGCGAAAAGTGGTTTTTCAACACTAACACAAGTGCGAAAAGTGGTTTTTCAACACTAACACAAGTGCGAAAAGTGGTTTTTCAACACTAACACAAGTGCGAAAAGTGGTTTTTCAAGACTAACACAAGTGCGAAAAGTGGTTTTTCCACACTAATACAAGTGCAAAAGTGGTTTCCTGCACCAACACAAGTGCGAAAAGTGGTTTTTCAACACTAACACAAGTGCGAAAAGTGGTTTTTCAACACTATCACAAGTGCAAAAAGTGTTTTTTTCACACTAATACAAGTGCAAAAGTGGTTTCCTGCACCAACACAAGTGCGAAAAGTGGGTTTTCAACACTAACACAAGTGCGAAAAGTGGTTTTTCAACACTAACACAAGTGCGAAAAGTGGTTTTTCAACACTATCATAAGTGCAAAAAGTGATTTTTCCACACTAATACAAGTGCAAAAGTGGTTTTTCAACACTAACACAAGTGCGAAAAGTGGTTTTTTCAACACTAACACAAGTGCGAAAAGTGTTTTTTCCCATACTAATACAAGTGCAAAAAGTGTTTTTTCCACACTAATACAAGTGCAAAAGTGGTTTCCTACACAAACACAAGTGCGAAAAGTGGTTTTTCAACACTAACACAAGTGCGAAAAGTGGTTTTTCAACACTATCACAAGTGCAAAAAGTGTTTTTTCCACACTAATACAAGTGCAAAAGTGGTTTCCTGCACCAACACAAGTGCGAAATGTGGTTTTTCAACACTAACACAGTGCGAAAAGTGGTTTTTCAACACTAACACAAGTGCGAAAAGTGGTTTTTCAACACTAACACAAGTGCGAAAAGTGGTTTTTCCACACTAATACAAGTGCAAAAGTGGTTTCCTGCACCAACACAAGTGCGAAAAGTGGTTTTTCAACACTAACACAAGTGTGAAAAGTGGTTTTTCAACACTATCACAAGTGCAAAAAGTGTTTTTTCCACACTAAAACAAGTGCAAAGTGGTTTCCTGCACCAACACAAGTGCGAAAAGTGGTTTTCCAACACTAACACAAGTGCGAAAAGTGGTTTTTCAACACTAACACAAGTGCGAAAAGTGGTTTTTCAACACTAACACAAGTGCGAAAAGTGGTTTTTCAACACTAACACAAGTGCGAAAAGTGGTTTTTCCACACTAATACAAGTGCAAAAGTGGTTTCCTGCACCAACACAAGTGCGAAAAGTGGTTTTTCAACACTAACACAAGTGCGAAAAGTGGTTTTTCAACACTATCACAAGTGCAAAAAGTGTTTTTTTCACACTAATACAAGTGCAAAAGTGGGTTTCCTGCACCAACACAAGTGCGAAAAGTGGGTTTTCAACACTAACACAAGTGTGAAAAGTGGTTTTTCAACACTAACACAAGTGCGAAAAGTGGTTTTTCAACACTATCACAAGTGCAAAAAGTGATTTTTCCACACTAATACAAGTGCAAAAGTGGTTTTTCAACACTAACACAAGTGCGAAAAGTGGTTTTTCAACACTAACACAAGTGCGAAAAGTGTTTTTTCCCATACTAATACAAGTGCAAAAGTGGTTTCCTGCACCAACACAAGTGCGAAAAGTGGTTTTTCAACACTAACACAAGTGCGAAAAGTGGTTTTTCAACACTTACACAAGTGCGAAAAGTTGTTCTTCAACACTATCACAAGTGCAAAAAGTGTTTTTTTCCACACTAATACAAGTGCAAAAGTGGTTTCCTGCCCCAACACAAGTGCGAAAAGTGGTTTTTCAACACTAACACAAGTGCGAAAAGTGGTTTTTCAACACCAACACAAGTGCGAAAAGTGGTTTTTCAACACTATCACAAGTGCAAAAAGTGTTTTTTCCACACTAATGCAAGTGCAAAAGTGGTTTCCTGCACCAACACAAGTGCGAAAGTGGTTTTTCAACACTAACACAAGTGCGAAAAGTGGTTTTTCAACACTATCACAAGTGCAAAAAGTGTTTTTTCCACACTAATAAAAGTGCAAAAAGTGGTTTCCTGCACCAACACGTGCGAAAAGTGGTTTTTCAACACTAACACAAGTGCGAAAAGTGGTTTTTCAACACTAACACAAGTGCGAAAAGTGGTTTTTCAACAATATCACAAGTGCAAAAAGTGTTTTTTCCACAATAATACAAGTGCAAAAGTGGTTTCCTGCACCAACACAAGTGCGAAAAGTGGTTTTTCAACACTAACACAAGTGCGAAAAGTGGTTTTTCAACACTAACACAAGTGCGAAAAGTGGTTTTTCCACACTAATACAAGTGCAAAAGTGGTTTCCTGCACCAACACAAGTGCGAAAAGTGGTTTTTCAACACTAACGCAAGTGCGAAAAGTGGTTTTCCACACTAATACAAGTGCGAAAAGTGGTTTCCTGCACCAACACAAGTGCGAAAAGTGGTTTTTCCACACTAATACAAGTGCGAAAAGTGGTTTCCTGCACCAACACAAGTGCGAAAAGTGGTTTTTCAACACTAACACAAGTGTGAAAAGTGGTTTTTCAACACTAACACAAGTGCGAAAAGTGGTTTTTCCACACTAATACAAGTGCAAAAGTGGTTTCCTGCACCAACACAAGTGCGAAAAGTGGTTTTTCAACACCAACACAAGTGCGAAAAGTGGTTTTTCAACACTAACACAAGTGCGAAAAGTGTTTTTTTCCACACTAATACAAGTGCGAAAAGTGGTTTCCTGCACCAACACAAGTGCGAAAAGTGGTTTTTCCACACTAATACAAGTGCAAAAGTGGTTTCCTCCACCAACACAAGTGCTAAAAGTGGTTTTTCAACACTAACATAAGTGCGAAAAGTGGTTTTTTCCACACTAATACAAGTGCGAAAAGTGTTTTTTCCACACTAATACAAGTGCAAAAGTTGTTTCCTGCACCAACACAAGTGCGAAAAGTGGTTTTTCAACACTAACACAAGTGCAAAAAGTGGTTTTTCAACACTATCACAAGTGCAAAAAGTGTTTTTTCCACACTAATACAAGTGCAAAAGTGGTTTCCTGCACCAACACAAGTGCGAAAAGTGGTTTTTCAACACTAACACAAGTGCGAAAAGTGGTTTTCCACACTAATACAAGTGCAAAATTGGTTTCCTGCACCAACACAAGTGCGAAAAGTGGTTTTTCAACACTATCACAAGTGCCAAAAGTGTTTTTTCCACACTAATACAAGTGCAAAAGTGGTTTCCTGCACCAACACAAGTGCGAAAAGTGGTTTTTCAACACTAACACAAGTGCGAAAAGTGGTTTTTCAACACTATCACAAGTGCAAAAAGTGTTTTTTCCACACTAATACAAGTGAAAAAGTGGTTTTTTCAACACTAACACAAGTGCGAAAAGTGGTTTTTCAACACTAACACAAGTGCGAAAAGTGTTTTTTCCACACTAATACAAGTGCAAAAGTGGTTTCCTGCACCAACACAAGTGCGAAAAGTGGTTTTTCAACACTAACACAAGTGCGAAAAGTGGTTTTTAAACACTAACACAAGTGCGAAAGTGGTTTTTCAACACTAACACAAGTGCGAAAAGTGGTTTTCCACACTAATACAAGTGCAAAAGTGGTTTCCTGCACCAACACAAGTGCGAAAAGTGGTTTTTCAACACTAACACAGGTGCGAAAAGTGATTTTTCAACACTATCACAAGTGCAAAAAGTGTTTTTTCCACACTAATACAAGTGCTAAAGTGGTTTCCTGCAACAACACAAGTGCGAAAAGTGGTTTTTCAACACTATCACAAGTGCAAAAAGTGTTTTTTCCACACTAATACAAGTGCAAAAGTGGTTTTTCAACACTAACACAAGTGTGAAAAGTGGTTTTTCAACACTAACACAAGTGCGAAAAGTGGTTTTTCAACACTATCACAAGTGCAAAAAGTGTTTTTTCCACACTAATACAAGTGCAAAAGTGGTTTTTCAACAATAACACAAGTGCGAAAAGTGGTTTTTCAACACTAACACAAGTGCGAAAAGTGTTTTATCCACACTAATACAAGTGCAAAAGTGGTTTCCTGCACCAACACAAGTGCGAAAAGTGGTTTTTCAACACTAACACAAGTGCGAAAAGTGGTTTTTCAACACTAACACAAGTGCGAAAAGTGGTTTTTCAACACTAACACAAGTGCGAAAAGTTGTTTTTCAACACTATCACAAGTGCAAAAAGTGTTTTTTCCACACTAATACAAGTGCAAAAGTGGTTTCCTGCACCAACCCAAGTGCGAAAAGTGGTTTTTCAACACTAACACAAGTGCGAAAAGTGGTTTTTCAACACCAACACAAGTGCGAAAAGTGGTTTTTCAACACTATCACAAGTGCAAAAAGTGTTTTTTCCACACTAATACAAGTGCAAAAGTGGTTTCCTGCACCAACACAAGTGCGAAAAGTGGTTTTTCAACACTAACACAAGTGCGAAAAGTGGTTTTTCAACACTATCACAAGTGCAAAAAGTGTTTTTTCCACACTAATACAAGTGCAAAAGTGGTTTCCTGCACCAACACGTGCGAAAAGTGGTTTTTCAACACTAACACAAGTGCGAAAAGTGGTTTTTTCCACACTAATACAAGTGCGAAAAGTGGGTTCCTGCACCAACACAAGTGCGAAAAGTGGTTTTTCAACACTAACACAGGTGCGAAAAGTGATTTTTCCACACTAATACAAGTGCGAAAAGTGGGTTCCTGCACCAACACAAGTGCGAAAAGTGGTTTTTCCACACTAATACAAGTGCGAAAAGTGGTTTCCTGCACCAACACAAGTGCGAAAAGTGGTTTTTCAACACTAACACAAGTGCGAAAAGTGGTTTTTCAACACTAATACAAGTGCAAAAGTGGTTTCCTGCACCAACACAAGTGCGAAAAGTGGTTTTTCAACACTAACACAAGTGCGAAAAGTGGTTTTTTCCACACTAATACAAGTGCAAAAGTGGTTTCCTGCACCAACACAAGTGCGAAAAGTGGTTTTTCAACACTAACACAAGTGCGAAAAGTGGTTTTTCAACACTAACACAAGTGCGAATAGTGTTTTTTCCACACTAATACAAGTGCGAAAAGTGGTTTCCTGCACCAACACAAGTGCGAAAAGAGGTTTTTCCACACTAATACAAGTGCAAAAGTGGTTTCCTGCACCAACACAAGTGCGAAAAGTGGTTTTTCCACACTAATACAAGTGCGAAAAGTGTTTTTTCCACACTAATACAAGTGCAAAAGTGGTTTCCTGCACCAACACAAGTGCGAAAAGTGGTTTTTCAACACTAACACAAGTGTGAAAAGTGGTTTTTCAACACTATCACAAGTGCAAACAGTGTTTTTTCCACACTAATACAAGTGCAAAAGTGGTTTCCTGCACCAACACAAGTGCGAAAAGTGGTTTTTCAACACTAACACAAGTGCGAAAAGTGGTTTTTCAACACTAACACAAGTGCGAATAGTGTTTTTTCCACACTAATACAAGTGCGAAAAGTGGTTTCCTGCACCAACACAAGTGCGAAAAGAGGTTTTTCCACACTAATACAAGTGCAAAAGTGGTTTCCTGCACCAACACAAGTGCGAAAAGTGGTTTTTCCACACTAATACAAGTGCGAAAAGTGTTTTTTCCACACTAATACAAGTGCAAAAGTGGTTTCCTGCACCAACACAAGTGCGAAAAGTGGTTTTTCCACACTAATACAAGTGCGAAAAGTGGTTTTTCAACACTAACACAAGTGTGAAAAGTGGTTTTTCAACACTATCACAAGTGCAAAAAGTGTTTTTTCCACACTAATACAAGTGCAAAAGTGGTTTTTCAACACTAACACAAGTGTGAAAAGTGGTTTTTCAACACTAACACAAGTGCGAAAAGTGGTTTTTCAACACTATCACAAGTGCAAAAAGTGTTTTTTCCACACTAATACAAGTGCAAAAGTGGTTTTTCAACAATAACACAAGTGCGAAAAGTGGTTTTTCAACACTAACACAAGTGCGAAAAGTGTTTTATCCACACTAATACAAGTGCAAAAGTGGTTTCCTGCACCAACACAAGTGCGAAAAGTGGTTTTTCAACACTAACACAAGTGCGAAAAGTGGTTTTTCAACACTAACACAAGTGCGAAAAGTGGTTTTTCAACACTAACACAAGTGCGAAAAGTTGTTTTTCAACACTATCACAAGTGCAAAAAGTGTTTTTTCCACACTAATACAAGTGCAAAAGTGGTTTCCTGCACCAACCCAAGTGCGAAAAGTGGTTTTTCAACACTAACACAAGTGCGAAAAGTGGTTTTTCAACACCAACACAAGTGCGAAAAGTGGTTTTTCAACACTATCACAAGTGCAAAAAGTGTTTTTTCCACCACTAATACAAGTGCAAAAGTGGTTTCCTGCACCAACACAAGTGCGAAAAGTGGTTTTTCAACACTAACACAAGTGCGAAAGTGGTTTTTCAACACTATCACAAGTGCAAAAAGTGTTTTTTCCACACTAATACAAGTGCAAAAGTGGTTTCCTGCACCAACACGTGCGAAAAGTGGTTTTTCAACACTAACACAAGTGCGAAAAGTGGTTTTTCAACACTATCTCAAGTGCAAAAAGTGTTTTTTCCACACTAATACAAGTGCAAAAGTGGTTTCCTGCACCAACACAAGTGCGAAAAGTGGTTTTTCAACACTAACACAAGTGCGAAAAGTGGTTTTTCAACACTAACACAAGTGCGAAAAGTGGTTTTTTCCACACTAATACAAGTGCAAAAGTGGTTTCCTGCACCAACACAAGTGCGAAAAGTGGTTTTTCAACACTAACACAAGTGCGAAAAGTGGTTTTTCCACACTAATACAAGTGCGAAAAGTGGGTTCCTGCACCAACACAAGTGCGAAAAGTGGTTTTTCCACACTAATACAAGTGCGAAAAGTGGTTTCCTGCACCAACACAAGTGCGAAAAGTGGTTTTTCAACACTAACACAAGTGCGAAAAGTGGTTTTTCAACACTAATACAAGTGCAAAAGTGGTTTCCTGCACCAACACAAGTGCGAAAAGTGGTTTTTCAACACTAACACAAGTGCGAAAAGTGGTTTTTTCCACACTAATACAAGTGCAAAAGTGGTTTCCTGCACCAACACAAGTGCGAAAAGTGGTTTTTCAACACTAACACAAGTGCGAAAAGTGGTTTTTCAACACTAACACAAGTGCGAATAGTGTTTTTTCCACACTAATACAAGTGCGAAAAGTGGTTTCCTGCACCAACACAAGTGCGAAAAGAGGTTTTTCCACACTAATACAAGTGCAAAAGTGGTTACCTGCACCAACACAAGTGCGAAAAGTGGTTTTTCCACACTAATACAAGTGCGAAAAGTGTTTTTTCCACACTAATACAAGTGCAAAAGTGGTTTCCTGCACCAACACAAGTGCGAAAAGTGGTTTTTCAACACTAACACAAGTGTGAAAAGTGGTTTTTCAACACTATCACAAGTGCAAACAGTGTTTTTTCCACACTAATACAAGTGCAAAAGTGGTTTCCTTCACCAACACAAGTGCGAAAAGTGGTTTTTCAACACTAACACAAGTGCAAAAAGTGGTTTTCCACACTAAGACAAGTGCAAAATTGGTTTCCTGCACCAACACAAGTGCGAAAAGTGGTTTTTCAACACTAACACAAGTGCGAAAAGTGGTTTTTCAACACTAACACAAGTGCAAAAAGTGTTTTTTCCACACTAATACAAGTGCAAAAGTGGTTTCCTGCACCAACACAAGTGCGAAAAGTGGTTTTTCAACACTATCACAAGTGCAAAAAGTGTTTTTTCCACACTAATACAAGTGCAAAAGTGGTTTCCTGCACCAACACAAGTGCGAAAAGTGGTTTTTCAACACTAACACAAGTGCGAAAAGTGGTTTTTCAACACTAACACAAGTGCGAAAAGTGGTTTTTCAACACTAACACAAGTGCGAAAAGTGGTTTTTCCACACTAATACAAGTGCAAAAGTGGTTTCCTGCACCAACACAAGTGCTAAAAGTGGTTTTTCAACACTAACACAAGTGCGAAAAGTGGTTTTTCAACACTATCACAAGTGCAAAAAGTGTTTTTTCCACACTAATACAAGTGCAAAAGTGGTTTCCTGCACCAACACAAGGGCGAAAAGTGGTTTTTCAACACTAACACAAGTGCGAAAAGTGGTTTTTCAACACTATCACAAGTGCAAAAAGTGTTTTTTCCACACTAATACAAGTGCAAAAGTGGTTTCCTGCACCAACACAAGTGCGAAAAGTGGTTTTTCAACACTAACACAAGAGCAAAAAGTGGTTTTTCAACACTATCACAAGTGCAAAAAGTGTTTTTTCCACACTAATACAAGTGCAAAAGTGGTTTCCTGCACCAACACGTGCGAAAAGTGGTTTTTCAACACTAACACAAGTGCGAAAAGTGGTTTTTCCACACTAATACAAGTGCGAAAAGTGGGTTCCTGCACCAACACAAGTGCGAAAAGTGGTTTTTCAACACTAACACAGGTGCGAAAAGTGATTTTTCCACACTAATACAAGTGCGAAAAGTGGGTTCCTGCACCAACACAAGTGCGAAAAGTGGTTTTTCCACACTAATACAAGTGCGAAAAGTGGTTTCCTGCACCAACACAAGTGCGAAAAGTGGTTTTTCAACACTAACACAAGTGCGAAAAGTGGTTTTTCAACACTAATACAAGTGCAAAAGTGGTTTCCTGCACCAACACAAGTGCGAAAAGTGGTTTTTCAACACTAACACAAGTGCGAAAAGTGGTTTTTTCCACACTAATACAAGTGCAAAAGTGGTTTCCTGCACCAACACAAGTGCGAAAAGTGGTTTTTCAACACTAACACAAGTGCGAAAAGTGGTTTTTCAACACTAACACAAGTGCGAATAGTGTTTTTTCCACACTAATACAAGTGCGAAAAGTGGTTTCCTGCACCAACACAAGTGCGAAAAGAGGTTTTTCCACACTAATACAAGTGCAAAAGTGGTTTCCTGCACCAACACAAGTGCGAAAAGTGGTTTTTCCACACTAATACAAGTGCGAAAAGTGTTTTTTCCACACTAATACAAGTGCAAAAGTGGTTTCCTGCACCAACACAAGTGCGAAAAGTGGTTTTTCAACACTAACACAAGTGTGAAAAGTGGTTTTTCAACACTATCACAAGTGCAAACAGTGTTTTTTCCACACTAATACAAGTGCAAAAGTGGTTTCCTGCACCAACACAAGTGCGAAAAGTGGTTTTTCAACACTAACACAAGTGCGAAAAGTGGTTTTTCAACACTAACACAAGTGCGAATAGTGTTTTTTCCACACTAATACAAGTGCGAAAAGTGGTTTCCTGCACCAACACAAGTGCGAAAAGAGGTTTTTCCACACTAATACAAGTGCAAAAGTGGTTTCCTGCACCAACACAAGTGCGAAAAGTGGTTTTTCCACACTAATACAAGTGCGAAAAGTGTTTTTTCCACACTAATACAAGTGCAAAAGTGGTTTCCTGCACCAACACAAGTGCGAAAAGTGGTTTTTCCACACTAATACAAGTGCGAAAAGTGGTTTTTCAACACTAACACAAGTGTGAAAAGTGGTTTTTCAACACTATCACAAGTGCAAAAAGTGTTTTTTCCACACTAATACAAGTGCAAAAGTGGTTTTTCAACACTAACACAAGTGTGAAAAGTGGTTTTTCAACACTAACACAAGTGCGAAAAGTGGTTTTTCAACACTATCACAAGTGCAAAAAGTGTTTTTTCCACACTAATACAAGTGCAAAAGTGGTTTTTCAACAATAACACAAGTGCGAAAAGTGGTTTTTCAACACTAACACAAGTGCGAAAAGTGTTTTATCCACACTAATACAAGTGCAAAAGTGGTTTCCTGCACCAACACAAGTGCGAAAAGTGGTTTTTCAACACTAACACAAGTGCGAAAAGTGGTTTTTCAACACTAACACAAGTGCGAAAAGTGGTTTTTCAACACTAACACAAGTGCGAAAAGTTGTTTTTCAACACTATCACAAGTGCAAAAAGTGTTTTTTCCACACTAATACAAGTGCAAAAGTGGTTTCCTGCACCAACCCAAGTGCGAAAAGTGGTTTTTCAACACTAACACAAGTGCGAAAAGTGGTTTTTCAACACCAACACAAGTGCGAAAAGTGGTTTTTCAACACTATCACAAGTGCAAAAAGTGTTTTTTCCACACTAATACAAGTGCAAAAGTGGTTTCCTGCACCAACACAAGTGCGAAAAGTGGTTTTTCAACACTAACACAAGTGCGAAAAGTGGTTTTTCAACACTATCACAAGTGCAAAAAGTGTTTTTTCCACACTAATACAAGTGCAAAAGTGGTTTCCTGCACCAACACGTGCGAAAAGTGGTTTTTCAACACTAACACAAGTGCGAAAAGTGGTTTTTCAACACTATCTCAAGTGCAAAAAGTGTTTTTTCCACACTAATACAAGTGCAAAAGTGGTTTCCTGCACCAACACAAGTGCGAAAAGTGGTTTTTCAACACTAACACAAGTGCGAAAAGTGGTTTTTCAACACTAACACAAGTGCGAAAAGTGGTTTTTCCACACTAATACAAGTGCAAAAGTGGTTTCCTGCACCAACACAAGTGCGAAAAGTGGTTTTTCAACACTAACACAAGTGCGAAAAGTGGTTTTTCCACACTAATACAAGTGCGAAAAGTGGGTTCCTGCACCAACACAAGTGCGAAAAGTGGTTTTTCCACACTAATACAAGTGCGAAAAGTGGTTTCCTGCACCAACACAAGTGCGAAAAGTGGTTTTTCAACACTAACACAAGTGCGAAAAGTGGTTTTTCAACACTAATACAAGTGCAAAAGTGGTTTCCTGCACCAACACAAGTGCGAAAAGTGGTTTTTCAACACTAACACAAGTGCGAAAAGTGGTTTTTTCCACACTAATACAAGTGCAAAAGTGGTTTCCTGCACCAACACAAGTGCGAAAAGTGGTTTTTCAACACTAACACAAGTGCGAAAAGTGGTTTTTCAACACTAACACAAGTGCGAATAGTGTTTTTTCCACACTAATACAAGTGCGAAAAGTGGTTTCCTGCACCAACACAAGTGCGAAAAGAGGTTTTTCCACACTAATACAAGTGCAAAAGTGGTTACCTGCACCAACACAAGTGCGAAAAGTGGTTTTTCCACACTAATACAAGTGCGAAAAGTGTTTTTTCCACACTAATACAAGTGCAAAAGTGGTTTCCTGCACCAACACAAGTGCGAAAAGTGGTTTTTCAACACTAACACAAGTGTGAAAAGTGGTTTTTCAACACTATCACAAGTGCAAACAGTGTTTTTTCCACACTAATACAAGTGCAAAAGTGGTTTCCTTCACCAACACAAGTGCGAAAAGTGGTTTTTCAACACTAACACAAGTGCAAAAAGTGGTTTTCCACACTAAGACAAGTGCAAAATTGGTTTTTCCTGCACCAACACAAGTGCGAAAAGTGGTTTTTCAACACTAACACAAGTGCGAAAAGTGGTTTTTCAACACTAACACAAGTGCAAAAAGTGTTTTTTCCACACTAATACAAGTGCAAAAGTGGTTTCCTGCACCAACACAAGTGCGAAAAGTGGTTTTTCAACACTATCACAAGTGCAAAAAGTGTTTTTTCCACACTAATACAAGTGCAAAAGTGGTTTCCTGCACCAACACAAGTGCGAAAAGTGGTTTTTCAACACTAACACAAGTGCGAAAAGTGGTTTTCAACACAACACAAGTGCGAAAAGTGGTTTTTCAACACTAACACAAGTGCGTAAAGTGGTTTTTCCACACTAATACAAGTGCAAAAGTGGTTTCCTGCACCAACACAAGTGCTAAAAGTGGTTTTTCAACACTAACACAAGTGCGAAAAGTGGTTTTTCAACACTATCACAAGTGCAAAAAGTGTTTTTTCCACACTAATACAAGTGCAAAAGTGGTTTCCTGCACCAACACAAGGGCGAAAAGTGGTTTTTCAACACTAACACAAGTGCGAAAAGTGGTTTTTCAACACTATCACAAGTGCAAAAAGTGTTTTTTCCACACTAATACAAGTGCAAAAGTGGTTTCCTGCACCAACACAAGTGCGAAAAGTGGTTTTTCAACACTAACACAAGAGCAAAAAGTGGTTTTTCAACACTATCACAAGTGCAAAAAGTGTTTTTTCCACACTAATACAAGTGCAAAAGTGGTTTCCTGCACAAACACAAGTGCGAAAAGTGGTTTTTCAACACTAACACAAGTGCGAAAAGTGGTTTTTCAACACTATCACAAGTGCAAAAATTTTCCACACTAATACAAGTGCAAAAGTGGTTTCCTGCACCAACACAAGTGCGAAATGTGGTTTTTCACACTAACACAAGTGCGAAAAGTGGTTTTTCAACACTAACACAAGTGCGAAAAGTGGTTTTTCAACACTAACACAAGTGCGAAAAGTGGTTTTTCCACACTAATACAAGTGCAGAAGTGGTTTCCTGCACCAACACAAGTGCGAAAAGTGGTTTTTCAACACTAACACAAGTGTGAAAAGTGGTTTTTCAACACTATCACAAGTGCAAAAAGTGTTTTTTCCACACTAATACAAGTGCAAAAGTGGTTTCCTGCACCAACACAAGTGCGAAAAGTGGTTTTTCAACACTAACACAAGTGCGAAAGTGGTTTTTCAACACTAACACAAGTGCGAAAAGTGGTTTTTCAACACTAACACAAGTGCGAAAAGTGGTTTTTCAACACTAACACAAGTGCGAAAAGTGGTTTTTCCACACTAATACAAGTGCAAAAGTGGTTTCCTGCACCAACACAAGTGCGAAAAGTGGTTTTTCAACACTAACACAAGTGCGAAAAGTGGTTTTTCAACACTATCACAAGTGCAAAAAGTGTTTTTTTCACACTAATACAAGTGCAAAAGTGGTTTCCTGCACCAACACAAGTGCGAAAAGTGGATTTTCAACACTAACACAAGTGTGAAAAGTGGTTTTTCAACACTATCACAAGTGCAAAAAGTGTTTTTTCCACACTAATACAAGTGCAAAGTGGTTTCCTGCACCAACACAAGTGCGAAAAGTGGTTTTTCAACACTAACACAAGTGCGAAAAGTGGTTTTTCAACACTAACACAAGTGCGAAAAGTGGTTTTTCAACACTAACACAAGTGCGAAAAGTGGTTTTTCAAGACTAACACAAGTGCGAAAAGTGGTTTTTCCACACTAATACAAGTGCAAAAGTGGTTTCCTGCACCAACACAAGTGCGAAAAGTGGTTTTTCAACACTAACACAAGTGCGAAAAGTGGTTTTTCAACACTATCACAAGTGCAAAAAGTGTTTTTTTCACACTAATACAAGTGCAAAAGTGGTTTCCTGCACCAACACAAGTGCGAAAAGTGGGTTTTCAACACTAACACAAGTGCGAAAAGTGGTTTTTCAACACTAACACAAGTGCGAAAAGTGGTTTTTCAACACTATCATAAGTGCAAAAAGTGATTTTTCCACACTAATACAAGTGCAAAAGTGGTTTTTCAACACTAACACAAGTGCGAAAAGTGGTTTTTCAACACTAACACAAGTGCGAAAAGTGTTTTTTCCCATACTAATACAAGTGCAAAAAGTGTTTTTTCCACACTAATACAAGTGCAAAAGTGGTTTCCTACACAAACACAAGTGCGAAAAGTGGTTTTTCAACACTAACACAAGTGCGAAAAGTGGTTTTTCAACACTATCACAAGTGCAAAAAGTGTTTTTTCCACACTAATACAAGTGCAAAAGTGGTTTCCTGCACCAACACAAGTGCGAAATGTGGTTTTTCAACACTAACACAAGTGCGAAAAGTGGTTTTTCAACACTAACACAAGTGCGAAAAGTGGTTTTTCCACACTAATACAAGTGCAAAAGTGGTTTCCTGCACCAACACAAGTGCGAAAAGTGGTTTTTCAACACTAACACAAGTGTGAAAAGTGGTTTTTCAACACTATCACAAGTGCAAAAAGTGTTTTTTCCACACTAATACAAGTGCAAAGTGGTTTCCTGCACCAACACAAGTGCGAAAAGTGGTTTTTCAACACTAACACAAGTGCGAAAAGTGGTTTTTCAACACTAACACAAGTGCGAAAAGTGGTTTTTCAACACTAACACAAGTGCGAAAAGTGGTTTTTCAACACTAACACAAGTGCGAAAAGTGGTTTTTCCACACTAATACAAGTGCAAAAGTGGTTTCCTGCACCAACACAAGTCCGAAAAGTGGTTTTTCAACACTAACACAAGTGCGAAAAGTGGTTTTTCAACACTATCACAAGTGCAAAAAGTGTTTTTTTCACACTAATACAAGTGCAAAAGTGGTTTCCTGCACCAACACAAGTGCGAAAAGTGGGTTTTCAACACTAACACAAGTGTGAAAAGTGGTTTTTCAACACTAACACAAGTGCGAAAAGTGGTTTTTCAACACTATCACAAGTGCAAAAAGTGATTTTTCCACACTAATACAAGTGCAAAAGTGGTTTTTCAACACTAACACAAGTGCGAAAAGTGGTTTTTCAACACTAACACAAGTGCGAAAAGTGTTTTTTCCCATACTAATACAAGTGCAAAAGTGGTTTCCTGCACCAACACAAGTGCGAAAAGTGGTTTTTCAACACTAACACAAGTGCGAAAAGTGGTTTTTCAACACTTACACAAGTGCGAAAAGTTGTTCTTCAACACTATCACAAGTGCAAAAAGTGTTTTTTCCACACTAATACAAGTGCAAAAGTGGTTTCCTGCCCCCAACACAAGTGCGAAAAGTGGTTTTTCAACACTAACACAAGTGCGAAAAGTGGTTTTTCAACACCAACACAAGTGCGAAAAGTGGTTTTTCAACACTATCACAAGTGCAAAAAGTGTTTTTTCCACACTAATGCAAGTGCAAAAGTGGTTTCCTGCACCAACACAAGTGCGAAAGTGGTTTTTCAACACTAACACAAGTGCGAAAAGTGGTTTTTCAACACTATCACAAGTGCAAAAAGTGTTTTTTCCACACTAATACAAGTGCAAAAGTGGTTTCCTGCACCAACACGTGCGAAAAGTGGTTTTTCAACACTAACACAAGTGCGAAAAGTGGTTTTTCAACACTAACACAAGTGCGAAAAGTGGTTTTTCAACAATATCACAAGTGCAAAAAGTGTTTTTTCCACAATAATACAAGTGCAAAAGTGGTTTCCTGCACCAACACAAGTGCGAAAAGTGGTTTTTCAACACTAACACAAGTGCGAAAAGTGGTTTTTCAACACTAACACAAGTGCGAAAAGTGGTTTTTCCACACTAATACAAGTGCAAAAGTGGTTTCCTGCACCAACACAAGTGCGAAAAGTGGTTTTTCAACACTAACACAAGTGCAAAAAGTGGTTTTTCAACACTATCACAAGTGCAAAAAGTGTTTTTTCCACACTAATACAAGTGCAAAAGTGGTTTCCTGCACCAACACAAGTGCGAAAAGTGGTTTTTCAACACTAACACAAGTGCGAAAAGTGGTTTTCCACACTAATACAAGTGCAAAATTGGTTTCCTGCACCAACACAAGTGCGAAAAGTGGTTTTTCAACACTAACACAAGTGCGAAAAGTGGTTTTTCAACACTATCACAAGTGCAAAAAGTGTTTTTTCCACACTAATACAAGTGAAAAAGTGGTTTTTCAACACTAACACAAGTGCGAAAAGTGGTTTTTCAACACTAATACAAGTGCAAAAGTGGTTTCCTGCACCAACACAAGTGCGAAAAGTGGTTTTTCAACACTAACACAAGTGCGAAAAGTGGTTTTTAAACACTAACACAAGTGCGAAAGTGGTTTTTCAACACTAACACAAGTGCGAAAAGTGGTTTTCCACACTAATACAAGTGCAAAAGTGGTTTCCTGCACCAACACAAGTGCGAAAAGTGGTTTTTCAACACTAACACAGGTGCGAAAAGTGATTTTTCAACACTATCACAAGTGCAAAAAGTGTTTTTTCCACACTAATACAAGTGCTAAAGTGGTTTCCTGCAACAACACAAGTGCGAAAAGTGGTTTTTCAACACTAACACAAGTGTGAAAAGTGGTTTTTCAACACTAACACAAGTGCGAAAAGTGGTTTTTCAACACTAACACAAGTGCAAAAAGTGGTTTTTCAACACTAACACAAGTGCGAAAAGTTGTTTTTCAACACTATCACAAGTACAAAAAGTGTTTTTTCCACACTAATACAAGTGCAAAAGTGGTTTCCTGCACCAACCCAAGTGCGAAAAGTGGTTTTTCAACACTAACACAAGTGCGAAAAGTGGTTTTTCAACACCAACACAAGTGCGAAAAGTGGTTTTTCAACACTATCACAAGTGCAAAAAGTGTTTTTTCCACACTAATACAAGTGCAAAAGTGGTTTCCTGCACCAACACAAGTGCGAAAAGTGGTTTTTCAACACTAACACAAGTGCGAAAAGTGGTTTTTCAACACTATCACAAGTGCAAAAAGTGTTTTTTCCACACTAATACAAGTGCAAAAGTGGTTTCCTGCACCAACACGTGCGAAAAGTGGTTTTTCAACACTAACACAAGTGCGAAAAGTGGTTTTTCAACACTATCACAAGTGCAAAAAGTGTTTTTTCCACACTAATACAAGTGCAAAAGTGGTTTCCTGCAACAACACAAGTGCGAAAAGTGGTTTTTCAACACTAACACAAGTGTGAAAAGTGGTTTTTCAACACGAACACAAGTGCGAAAAGTGGTTTTTCAACACTATCACAAGTGCAAAAAGTGTTTTTTCCACACTAATACAAGTGCAAAAGTGGTTTTTCAACAATAACACAAGTGCGAAAAGTGGTTTTTCAACACTAACACAAGTGCGAAAAGTGTTTTTTCCTCACTAATACAAGTGCAAAAGTGGTTTCCTGCACCAACACAAGTGCGAAAAGTGGTTTTTCAACACCAACACAAGTGCGAAAAGTGGTTTTTCAACACTATCACAAGTGCAAAAAGTGTTTTTTCCACACTAATACAAGTGCAAAAGTGGTTTCCTGCACCAACACAAGTGCGAAAAGTGGTTTTTCAACACTAACACAAGTGCGAAAAGTGGTTTTTTAACACCAACACAAGTGCGAAAAGTGGTTTTTCAACACTATCACAAGTGCAAAAAGTGTTTTTTCCACACTAATACAAGTGCAAAAGTGGTTTCCTGCACCAACACAAGTGCGAAAAGTGGTTTTTCAACACTAATACAAGTGCAAAAGTGGTTTCCTGCACCAACACAAGTGCGAAAAGTGGTTTTTCAACACTAACACAAGTGCGAAAAGTGGTTTTCCACACTAATACAAGTGCAAAATTGGTTTCCTGCACCAACACAAGTGCGAAAAGTGGTTTTTCAACACTATCACAAGTGCAAAAAGTGTTTTTTCCACACTAATACAAGTGCAAAAGTGGTTTCCTGCACCAACACAAGTGCGAAAAGTGGTTTTTCAACACTAACACAAGTGCGAAAAGTGGTTTTTCAACACCAACACAAGTGCGAAAAGTGGTTTTTCAACACTATCACAAGTGCAAAAAGTGTTTTTTCCACACTAATACAAGTGCAAAAAGTGTTTTTTCCACACCAACACAAGTGCGAAAAGTGGTTTTTCAACACTAACACAAGTGCGAAAAGTGGTTTTTCAACACTAACACAAGTGCGAAAAGTTGTTTTTCAACACTATCACAAGTGCAAAAAGTGTTTTTTCCACACTAATACAAATGCAAAAGTGGTTTCCTGCACCAACACAAGTGCGAAAAGTGGTTTTTCAACACTAACACAAGTGCGAAAAGTGGTTTTTCAACACCAACACAAGTGCGAAAAGTGGTTTTTCAACACTATCACAAGTGCAAAAAGTGTTTTTTCCACACTAATACAAGTGCAAAAGTGGTTTCCTGCACCAACACAAGTGCGAAAAGTGGTTTTTCAACACTAACACAAGTGCGAAAAGTGGTTTTTCAACACTATCACAAGTGCAAAAAGTGTTTTTTCCACACTAATACAAGTGCAAAAGTGGTTTCCTGCACCAACACGTGCGAAAAGTGGTTTTTCAACACTAACACAAGTGCGAAAAGTGGTTTTTCAACACTAACACAAGTGCTAAAAGTGGTTTTTCAACACTATCACAAGTGCAAAAAGTGTTTTTTCCACACTAATACAAGTGCAAAAGTGGTTTCCTGCACCAACATGTGCGAAAAGTGGTTTTTCAACACTAACACAAGTGCGAAAAGTGGTTTTTCAACACTAATACAAGTGCGAAAAGTGTTTTTTCCACACTAATACAAGTGCAAAAGTGGTTTCCTGCACCAACACAAGTGCGAAAAGTGGTTTTTCAACACTAACACAAGTGCAAAAAGTGGTTTTTCAACACTATCACAAGTGCAAAAAGTGTTTTTTCCACACTAATACAAGTGCAAAAGTGGTTTCCTGCACCAACACAAGTGCGAAAAGTGGTTTTTCAACACTAACACAAGTGCGAAAAGTGGTTTTCCACACTAATACAAGTGCAAAATTGGTTTCCTGCACCAACACAAGTGCGAAAAGTGGTTTTTCAACACTATCACAAGTGCCAAAAGTGTTTTTTCCACACTAATACAAGTGCAAAAGTGGTTTCCTGCACCAACACAAGTGCGAAAAGTGGTTTTTCAACACTAACACAAGTGCGAAAAGTGGTTTTTCAACACTATCACAAGTGCAAAAAGTGTTTTTTCCACACTAATACAAGTGAAAAAGTGGTTTTTCAACACTAACACAAGTGCGAAAAGTGGTTTTTCAACACTAACACAAGTGCGAAAAGTGTTTTTTCCACACTAATACAAGTGCAAAAGTGGTTTCCTGCACCAACACAAGTGCGAAAAGTGGTTTTTCAACACTAACACAAGTGCGAAAAGTGGTTTTTAAACACTAACACAAGTGCGAAAGTGGTTTTTCAACACTAACACAAGTGCGAAAAGTGGTTTTCCACACTAATACAAGTGCAAAAGTGGTTTCCTGCACCAACACAAGTGCGAAAAGTGGTTTTTCAACACTAACACAGGTGCGAAAAGTGGTTTTTCAACACTATCACAAGTGCAAAAAGTGTTTTTTCCACACTAATACAAGTGCAAAAGTGGTTTCCTGCAACAACACAAGTGCGAAAAGTGGTTTTTCAACACTAACACAAGTGCGAAAAGTGGTTTTTCAACACTAACACAAGTGCGAAAAGTGGTTTTTCCACACTAATACAAGTGCAAAAGTGGTTTCCTGCACCAACACAAGTGCGAAAAGTGGTTTTTCAACACTAACGCAAGTGCGAAAAGTGGTTTTTCCACACTAATACAAGTGCGAAAAGTGGTTTCCTGCACCAACACAAGTGCGAAAAGTGGTTTTTCCACACTAATACAAGTGCGAAAAGTGGTTTCCTGCACCAACACAAGTGCGAAAAGTGGTTTTTCAACACTAACACAAGTGTGAAAAGTGGTTTTTCAACACTAACACAAGTGCGAAAAGTGGTTTTTCCACACTAATACAAGTGCAAAAGTGGTTTCCTGCACCAACACAAGTGCGAAAAGTGGTTTTTCAACACTAACACAAGTGCGAAAAGTGGTTTTTCAACACTAACACAAGTGCGAAAAGTGTTTTTTCCACACTAATACAAGTGTGAAAAGTGGTTTCCTGCACCAACACAAGTGCGAAAAGTGGTTTTCCACACTAATACAAGTGCAAAAGTGGTTTCCTGCACCAACACAAGTGCGAAAAGTGGTTTTTCAACACTAACATAAGTGCGAAAAGTGGTTTTTCCACACTAATACAAGTGCGAAAAGTGTTTTTTCCACACTAATACAAGTGCAAAAGTGGTTTCCTGCACCAACACAAGTGCGAAAAGTGGTTTTTCAACACTAACACAAGTGCAAAAAGTGGTTTTTCAACACTATCACAAGTGCAAAAAGTGTTTTTTCCACACTAATACAAGTGCAAAAGTGGTTTCCTGCACCAACACAAGTGCGAAAAGTGGTTTTTCAACACTAACACAAGTGCCAAAAGTGTTTTTTCCACACTAATACAAGTGCAAAAGTGGTTTCCTGCACCAACACAAGTGCGAAAAGTGGTTTTTCAACACTAACACAAGTGCGAAAAGTGGTTTTTCAACACTATCACAAGTGCAAAAAGTGTTTTTTCCACACTAATACAAGTGAAAAAGTGGTTTTTCAACACTAACACAAGTGCGAAAAGTGGTTTTTCAACACTAACACAAGTGCGAAAAGTGTTTTTTCCACACTAATACAAGTGCAAAAGTGGTTTCCTGCACCAACACAAGTGCGAAAAGTGGTTTTTCAACACTAACACAAGTGCGAAAAGTGGTTTTTAAACACTAACACAAGTGCGAAAGTGGTTTTTCAACACTAACACAAGTGCGAAAAGTGGTTTTCCACACTAATACAAGTGCAAAAGTGGTTTCCTGCACCAACACAAGTGCGAAAAGTGGTTTTTCAACACTAGCACAGGTGCGAAAAGTGGTTTTTCAACACTATCACAAGTGCAAAAAGTGTTTTTTCCACACTAATACAAGTGCAAAAGTGGTTTCCTGCAACAACACAAGTGCGAAAAGTGGTTTTTCAACACTAACACAAGTGTGAAAAGTGGTTTTTCAACACTATCACAAGTGCAAAAAGTGTTTTTTCCACACTAATACAAGTGCAAAAGTGGTTTTTCAACAATAACACAAGTGCGAAAAGTGGTTTTTCAACACTAACACAAGTGCGAAAAGTGTTTTATCCACACTAATACAAGTGCAAAAGTGGTTTCCTGCACCAACACAAGTGCGAAAAGTGGTTTTTCAACACTAACACAAGTGCGAAAAGTGGTTTTTCAACACTAACACAAGTGCAAAAAGTGGTTTTTCAACACTAACACAAGTGCGAAAAGTTGTTTTTCAACACTATCACAAGTGCAAAAAGTGTTTTTTCCACACTAATACAAGTGCAAAAGTGGTTTCCTGCACCAACCCAAGTGCGAAAAGTGGTTTTTCAACACTAACACAAGTGCGAAAAGTGGTTTTTCAACACCAACACAAGTGCGAAAAGTGGTTTTTCAACACTATCATAAGTGCAAAAAGTGTTTTTTCCACACTAATACAAGTGCAAAAGTGGTTTCCTGCACCAACACAAGTGCGAAAAGTGGTTTTTCAACACTAACACAAGTGCGAAAAGTGGTTTTTCAACACTATCACAAGTGCAAAAAGTGTTATTTCCACACTAATACAAGTGCAAAAGTGGTTTCCTGCACCAACACGTGCGAAAAGTGGTTTTTCAACACTAACACAAGTGCGAAAAGTGGTTTTTCAACACTATCACAAGTGCAAAAAGTGTTTTTTCCACACTAATACAAGTGCAAAAGTGGTTTCCTGCACCAACACAAGTGCGAAAAGTGGTTTTTCAACACTAACACAAGTGCGAAAAGTGGTTTTTCAACACTAACACAAGTGCGAAAAGTGGTTTTTCCACACTAATACAAGTGCAAAAGTGGTTTCCTGCACCAACACAAGTGCGAAAAGTGGTTTTTCAACACTAACACAAGTGCGAAAAGTGGTTTTTCCACACTAATACAAGTGCGAAAAGTGGGTTCCTGCACCAACACAAGTGCGAAAAGTGGTTTTTCCACACTAATACAAGTGCGAAAAGTGGTTTCCTGCACCAACACAAGTGCGAAAAGTGGTTTTTCAACACTAACACAAGTGCGAAAAGTGGTTTTTCAACACTAACACAAGTGCGAAAAGTGGTTTTTTCCACACTAATACAAGTGCAAAAGTGGTTTCCTGCACCAACACAAGTGCGAAAAGTGGTTTTTCAACACTAACACAAGTGCGAAAAGTGGTTTTTCAACACTAACACAAGTGCGAAAAGTGGTTTTTCAACACCAACACAAGTGCGAAAAGTGGTTTTTCAACACTATCACAAGTGCAAAAAGTGTTTTTTCCACACTAATACAAGTGCAAAAGTGGTTTCCTGCACCAACACAAGTGCGAAAAGTGGTTTTTCCACACTAATACAAGTGCGAAAAGTGTTTTTTCCACACTAATACAAGTGCAAAAGTGGTTTCCTGCACCAACACAAGTGCGAAAAGTGGTTTTTCAACACTAACACAAGTGTGAAAAGTGGTTTTTCAACACTATCACAAGTGCAAACAGTGTTTTTTCCACACTAATACAAGTGCAAAAGTGGTTTCCTTCACCAACACAAGTGCGAAAAGTGGTTTTTCAACACTAACACAAGTGCAAAATTGGTTTCCTGCACCAACACAAGTGCGAAAAGTGGTTTTTCAACACTAACACAAGTGCGAAAAGTGGTTTTTCAACACTATCACAAGTGCAAACAGTGTTTTTTCCACACTAATACAAGTGCAAAAGTGGTTTCCTGCACCAACACAAGTGCGAAAAGTGGTTTTTCAACACTAACACAAGTGCGAAAAGTGGTTTTTCAACACTATCACAAGTGCAAAAAGTGTTTTTTCCACACTAATACAGGTGAAAAAGTGGTTTTTCAACACTAACACAAGTGCGAAAAGTGGTTTTTCAACACTAACACAAGTGCGAAAAGTGTTTTTTCCACACTAATACAAGTGCAAAAGTTGTTTCCTGCACCAACACAAGTGCGAAAAGTGGTTTTTCAACACTAACACAAGTGCGAAAAGTGGTTTTTCAACACTAACACAAGTGCGAAAAGTGGTTTTTAAACACTAACACAAGTGCGAAAAGTGGTTTTTCAACACTAACACAAGTGCGAAAAGTGGTTTTTCCACACTAATACACGTGCAAAAGTGGTTTCCTGCACCGACACAAGTGCGAAAAGTGGTTTTTCAACACTAACACAAGTGCGAAAAGTGGTTTTTCAACACTAACACAAGTGCGAAAAGTGTTTTTTCCACACTAATACAAGTGCGAAAAGTGGTTTCCTGCACCAACACAAGTGCGAAAAGTGGTTTTTCCACACTAATACAAGTGCAAAAGTGGTTTCCTGCACCAACACAAGTGCGAAAAGTGGTTTTTCAACACTAACATAAGTGCGAAAAGTGGTTTTTCCACACTAATACAAGTGCGAAAAGTGTTTTTTCCACACTAATACAAGTGCAAAAGTGGTTTCCTGCACCAACACAAGTGCGAAAAGTGGTTTTTCAACACTAACACAAGTGCAAAAAGTGGTTTTTCAACACTATCACAAGTGCAAAAAGTGTTTTTTCCACACTAATACAAGTGCAAAAGTGGTTTCCTGCACCAACACAAGTGCGAAAAGTGGTTTTTCAACACTAACACAAGTGCGAAAAGTGGTTTTCCACACTAATACAAGTGCAAAATTGGTTTCCTGCACCAACACAAGTGCGAAAAGTGGTTTTTCAACACTATCACAAGTGCCAAAAGTGTTTTTTCCACACTAATACAAGTGCAAAAGTGGTTTCCTGCACCAACACAAGTGCGAAAAGTGGTTTTTCAACACTAACACAAGTGCGAAAAGTGGTTTTTCAACACTATCACAAGTGCAAAAAGTGTTTATTCCACACTAATACAAGTGAAAAAGTGCTTTTTCAACACTAACACAAGTGCGGAAAGTGGTTTTTCAACACTAACACAAGTGCGAAAAGTGTTTTTTCCACACTAATACAAGTGCAAAAGTGGTTTCCTGCACCAACACAAGTGCGAAAAGTGTTTTTTCAACACTAACACAAGTGCGAAAAGTGGTTTTTCAACACTAACAGAAGTGCGAAAAGTGGTTTTTAAACACTAACACAAGTGCGAAAAGTGGTTTTTCAACACTAACACAAGTGCGAAAAGTGGTTTTCCACACTAATACAAGTGCAAAAGTGGTTTCCTGCACCAACACAAGTGCGAAAAGTGGTTTTTCAACACTAACACAGTTGCGAAAAGTGGTTTTTCAACACTATCACAAGTGCAAAAAGTGTTTTTTCCACACTAATACAAGTGCAAAAGTGGTTTCCTGCAACAACACAAGTGCGAAAAGTGGTTTTTCAACACTAACACAAGTGTGAAAAGTGGTTTTTCAACACGAACACAAGTGCGAAAAGTGGTTTTTCAACACTATCACAAGTGCAAAAAGTGTTTTTTCCACACTAATACAAGTGCAAAAGTGGTTTTTCAACAATAACACAAGTGCGAAAAGTGGTTTTTCAACACTAACACAAGTGCGAAAAGTGTTTTTTCCTCACTAATACAAGTGCAAAAGTGGTTTCCTGCACCAACACAAGTGCGAAAAGTGGTTTTTCAACACTAACACAAGTGCGAAAAGTTGTTTTTCAACACTATCACAAGTGCAAAAAGTGTTTTTTCCACACTAATACAAGTGCAAAAGTGGTTTCCTGCACCAACACAAGTGCGAAAAGTGGTTTTTCAACACTAACACAAGTGCGAAAAGTGGTTTTTCAACACCAACACAAGTGCGAAAAGTGGTTTTTCAACACTATCACAAGTGCAAAAAGTGTTTTTTCCACACTAATACAAGTGCAAAAGTGGTTTCCTGCACCAACACAAGTGCGAAAAGTGGTTTTTCAACACTAACACAAGTGCGAAAAGTGGTTTTTCAACACTATCACAAGTGCAAAAAGTGTTTTTTCCACACTAATACAAGTGCAAAAGTGGTTTCCTGCACCAACACGTGCGAAAAGTGGTTTTTCAACACTAACACAAGTGCGAAAAGTGGTTTTTCAACACTAACACAAGTGCGAAAAGTGGTTTTTCAATACTATCACAAGTGCAAAAAGTGTTTTTTCCACACTAATACAAGTGCAAAAGTGGTTTCCTGCACCAACATGTGCGAAAAGTGGTTTTTCAACACTAACACAAGTGCGAAAAGTGGTTTTTCAACACTAATACAAGTGCGAAAAGTGTTTTTTCCACACTAATACAAGTGCAAAAGTGGTTTCCTGCACCAACACAAGTGCGAAAAGTGGTTGTTCAACACTAACACAAGTGCAAAAAGTGGTTTTTCAACACTATCACAAGTGCAAAAAGTGTTTTTTCCACACTAATACAAGTGCAAAAGTGGTTTCCTGCACCAACACAAGTGCGAAAAGTGGTTTCCTGCACCAACACAAGTGCGAAAAGTGGTTTTTCAACACTAACACAAGTGCGAAAAGTGGTTTTTCAACACTAACACAAGTGCGAAAAGTGGTTTTTTCCACACTAATACAAGTGCAAAAGTGGTTTCCTGCACCAACACAAGTGCGAAAAGTGGTTTTTCAACACTAACACAAGTGCGAAAAGTGGTTTTTCAACACTAACACAAGTGCGAAAAGTGTTTTTTCCACACTAATACAAGTGTGAAAAGTGGTTTCCTGCACCAACACAAGTGCGAAAAGAGGTTTTTCCACACTAATACAAGTGCAAAAGTGGTTTCCTGCACCAACACAAGTGCGAAAAGTGGTTTTTCCACACTAATACAAGTGCAAAAAGTGTTTTTTCCACACTAATACAAGTGCAAAAGTGGTTTCCTGCACCAACACAAGTGCGAAAAGTGGTTTTTCAACACTAACACAAGTGTGAAAAGTGGTTTTTCAACACTATCACAAGTGCAAACAGTGTTTTTTCCACACTAATACAAGTGCAAAAGTGGTTTCCTTCACCAACACAAGTGCGAAAAGTGGTTTTTCAACACTAACACAAGTGCAAAATTGGTTTCCTGCACCAACACAAGTGCGAAAAGTGGTTTTTCAACACTAACACAAGTGCGAAAAGTGGTTTTTCAACACTATCACAAGTGCAAACAGTGTTTTTTCCACACTAATACAAGTGCAAAAGTGGTTTCCTGCACCAACACAAGTGCGAAAAGTGGTTTTTCAACACTAACACAAGTGCGAAAAGTGGTTTTTCAACACTATCACAAGTGCAAAAAGTGTTTTTTCCACACTAATACAGGTGAAAAAGTGGTTTTTCAACACTAACACAAGTGCGAAAAGTGGTTTTTCAACACTAACACAAGTGCGAAAAGTGTTTTTTCCACACTAATACAAGTGCAAAAGTTGTTTCCTGCACCAACACAAGTGCGAAAAGTGGTTTTTCAACACTAACACAAGTGCGAAAAGTGGTTTTTCAACACTAACACAAGTGCGAAAAGTGGTTTTTAAACACTAACACAAGTGCGAAAAGTGGTTTTTCAACACTAACACAAGTGCGAAAAGTGGTTTTTCCACACTAATACACGTGCAAAAGTGGTTTCCTGCACCGACACAAGTGCGAAAAGTGGTTTTTCAACACTAACACAAGTGCGAAAAGTGGTTTTTCAACACTAACACAAGTGCGAAAAGTGTTTTTTCCACACTAATACAAGTGCGAAAAGTGGTTTCCTGCACCAACACAAGTGCGAAAAGTGGTTTTTCCACACTAATACAAGTGCAAAAGTGGTTTCCTGCACCAACACAAGTGCGAAAAGTGGTTTTTCAACACTAACATAAGTGCGAAAAGTGGTTTTTCCACACTAATACAAGTGCGAAAAGTGTTTTTTCCACACTAATACAAGTGCAAAAGTGGTTTCCTGCACCAACACAAGTGCGAAAAGTGGTTTTTCAACACTAACACAAGTGCAAAAAGTGGTTTTTCAACACTATCACAAGTGCAAAAAGTGTTTTTTCCACACTAATACAAGTGCAAAAGTGGTTTCCTGCACCAACACAAGTGCGAAAAGTGGTTTTTCAACACTAACACAAGTGCGAAAAGTGGTTTTCCACACTAATACAAGTGCAAAATTGGTTTCCTGCACCAACACAAGTGCGAAAAGTGGTTTTTCAACACTATCACAAGTGCCAAAACTGTTTTTTCCACACTAATACAAGTGCAAAAGTGGTTTCCTGCACCAACACAAGTGCGAAAAGTGGTTTTTCAACACTAACACAAGTGCGAAAAGTGGTTTTTCAACACTATCACAAGTGCAAAAAGTGTTTTTTCCACACTAATACAAGTGAAAAAGTGCTTTTTCAACACTAACACAAGTGTGGAAAGTGGTTTTTCAACACTAACACAAGTGCGAAAAGTGTTTTTTCCACACTAATACAAGTGCAAAAGTGGTTTCCTGCACCAACACAAGTGCGAAAAGTGTTTTTTCAACACTAACACAAGTGCGAAAAGTGGTTTTTCAACACTAACAGAAGTGCGAAAAGTGGTTTTTAAACACTAACACAAGTGCGAAAAGTGGTTTTTCAACACTAACACAAGTGCGAAAAGTGGTTTTCCACACTAATACAAGTGCAAAAGTGGTTTCCTGCACCAACACAAGTGCGAAAAGTGGTTTTTCAACACTAACACAGTTGCGAAAAGTGGTTTTTCAACACTATCACAAGTGCAAAAAGTGTTTTTTCCACACTAATACAAGTGCAAAAGTGGTTTCCTGCAACAACACAAGTGCGAAAAGTGGTTTTTCAACACTAACACAAGTGTGAAAAGTGGTTTTTCAACACGAACACAAGTGCGAAAAGTGGTTTTTCAACACTATCACAAGTGCAAAAAGTGTTTTTTCCACACTAATACAAGTGCAAAAGTGGTTTTTCAACAATAACACAAGTGCGAAAAGTGGTTTTTCAACACTAACACAAGTGCGAAAAGTGTTTTTTCCTCACTAATACAAGTGCAAAAGTGGTTTCCTGCACCAACACAAGTGCGAAAAGTGGTTTTTCAACACTAACACAAGTGCGAAAAGTTGTTTTTCAACACTATCACAAGTGCAAAAAGTGTTTTTTCCACAC
The DNA here is from genome assembly GCF_964187855.1 of Myxine glutinosa. Lineage (NCBI taxonomy): Eukaryota > Metazoa > Chordata > Myxini > Myxiniformes > Myxinidae > Myxine > Myxine glutinosa. The sequence continues at coordinate 66,082 of NW_027616716.1, forward strand.
TAATACAAGTGCAAAAGTGGTTTCCTGCACCAACACAAGTGCGAAAAGTGGTTTTTCAACACTAACACAAGTGCGAAAAGTGGTTTTTCAACACCAACACAAGTGCGAAAAGTGGTTTTTCAACACTATCACAAGTGCAAAAAGTGTTTTTTCCACACTAATACAAGTGCAAAAGTGGTTTCCTGCACCAACACAAGTGCGAAAAGTGGTTTTTCAACACTAACACAAGTGCGAAAAGTGGTTTTTCAACACTATCACAAGTGCAAAAAGTGTTTTTTCCACACTAATACAAGTGCAAAAGTGGTTTCCTGCACCAACACGTGCGAAAAGTGGTTTTTCAACACTAACACAAGTGCGAAAAGTGGTTTTTCAACACTAACACAAGTGCGAAAAGTGGTTTTTCAATACTATCACAAGTGCAAAAAGTGTTTTTTCCACACTAATACAAGTGCAAAAGTGGTTTCCTGCACCAACATGTGCGAAAAGTGGTTTTTCAACACTAACACAAGTGCGAAAAGTGGTTTTTCAACACTAATACAAGTGCGAAAAGTGTTTTTTCCACACTAATACAAGTGCAAAAGTGGTTTCCTGCACCAACACAAGTGCGAAAAGTGGTTTTTCAACACTAACACAAGTGCAAAAAGTGGTTTTTCAACACTATCACAAGTGCAAAAAGTGTTTTTTCCACACTAATACAAGTGCAAAAGTGGTTTCCTGCACCAACACAAGTGCGAAAAGTGGTTTTTCAACACTAACACAAGTGCGAAAAGTGGTTTTCCACACTAATACAAGTGCAAAATTGGTTTCCTGCACCAACACAAGTGCGAAAAGTGGTTTTTCAACACTATCACAAGTGCCAAAAGTGCTTTTTCCACACTAATACAAGTGCAAAAGTGGTTTCCTGCACCAACACAAGTGCGAAAAGTGGTTTTTCAACACTAACACAAGTGCGAAAAGTGGTTTTTCAACACTATCACAAGTGCAAAAAGTGTTTTTTCCACACTAATACAAGTGAAAAAGTGGTTTTTCAACACTAACACAAGTGCGAAAAGTGGTTTTTCAACACTAACACAAGTGCGAAAAGTGTTTTTTCCACACTAATACAAGTGCAAAAGTGGTTTCCTGCACCAACACAAGTGCGAAAAGTGGTTTTTCAACACTAACACAAGTGCGAAAAGTGGTTTTTAAACACTAACACAAGTGCGAAAGTGGTTTTTCAACACTAACACAAGTGCGAAAAGTGGTTTTCCACACTAATACAAGTGCAAAAGTGGTTTCCTGCACCAACACAAGTGCGAAAAGTGGTTTTTCAACACTAACACAGGTGCGAAAAGTGGTTTTTCAACACTATCACAAGTGCAAAAAGTGTTTTTTCCACACTAATACAAGTGCAAAAGTGGTTTCCTGCAACAACACAAGTGCGAAAAGTGGTTTTTCAACACTAACACAAGTGTGAAAAGTGGTTTTTCAACACTATCACAAGTGCAAAAAGTGTTTTTTCCACACTAATACAAGTGCAAAAGTGGTTTTTCAACAATAACACAAGTGCGAAAAGTGGTTTTTCAACACTAACACAAGTGCGAAAAGTGTTTTATCCACACTAATACAAGTGCAAAAGTGGTTTCCTGCACCAACACAAGTGCGAAAAGTGGTTTTTCAACACTAACACAAGTGCGAAAAGTGGTTTTTCAACACTAACACAAGTGCAAAAAGTGGTTTTTCAACACTAACACAAGTGCGAAAAGTTGTTTTTCAACACTATCACAAGTGCAAAAAGTGTTTTTTCCAAACTAATACAAGTGCAAAAGTGGTTTCCTGCACCAACCCAAGTGCGAAAAGTGGTTTTTCAACACTAACACAAGTGCGAAAAGTGGTTTTTCAACACCAACACAAGTGCGAAAAGTGGTTTTTCAACACTATCACAAGTGCAAAAAGTGTTTTTTCCACACTAATACAAGTGCAAAAGTGGTTTCCTGCACCAACACAAGTGCGAAAAGTGGTTTTTCAACACTAACACAAGTGCGAAAAGTGGTTTTTCAACACTATCACAAGTGCAAAAAGTGTTTTTTCCACACTAATACAAGTGCAAAAGTGGTTTCCTGCACCAACACGTGCGAAAAGTGGTTTTTCAACACTAACACAAGTGCGAAAAGTGGTTTTTCAACACTATCACAAGTGCAAAAAGTGTTTTTTCCACACTAATACAAGTGCAAAAGTGGTTTCCTGCAACAACACAAGTGCGAAAAGTGGTTTTTCAACACTAACACAAGTGTGAAAAGTGGTTTTTCAACACGAACACAAGTGCGAAAAGTGGTTTTTCAACACTATCACAAGTGCAAAAAGTGTTTTTTCCACACTAATACAAGTGCAAAAGTGGTTTTTCAACAATAACACAAGTGCGAAAAGTGGTTTTTCAACACTAACACAAGTGCGAAAAGTGTTTTTTCCTCACTAATACAAGTGCAAAAGTGGTTTCCTGCACCAACACAAGTGCGAAAAGTGGTTTTTCAACACTAACACAAGTGCGAAAAGTTGTTTTTCAACACTATCACAAGTGCAAAAAGTGTTTTTTCCACACTAATACAAGTGCAAAAGTGGTTTCCTGCACCAACACAAGTGCGAAAAGTGGTTTTTCAACACTAACACAAGTGCGAAAAGTGGTTTTTCAACACCAACACAAGTGCGAAAAGTGGTTTTTCAACACTATCACAAGTGCAAAAAGTGTTTTTTCCACACTAATACAAGTGCAAAAGTCGTTTCCTGCACCAACACAAGTGCGAAAAGTGGTTTTTCAACACTAACACAAGTGCGAAAAGTGGTTTTTCAACACTATCACAAGTGCAAAAAGTGTTTTTTCCACACTAATACAAGTGCAAAAGTGGTTTCCTGCACCAACACGTGCGAAAAGTGGTTTTTCAACACTAACACAAGTGCGAAAAGTGGTTTTTCAACACTAACACAAGTGCGAAAAGTGGTTTTTCAACACTATCACAAGTGCAAAAAGTGTTTTTTCCACACTAATACAAGTGCAAAAGTGGTTTCCTGCACCAACATGTGCGAAAAGTGGTTTTTCAACACTAACACAAGTGCGAAAAGTGGTTTTTCAACACTAATACAAGTGCGAAAAGTGTTTTTTCCACACTAATACAAGTGCAAAAGTGGTTTCCTGCACCAACACAAGTGCGAAAAGTGGTTTTTCAACACTAACACAAGTGCGAAAAGTGGTTTTTCAACACCAACACAAGTGCGAAAAGTGGTTTTTCAACACTATCACAAGTGCAAAAAGTGTTTTTTCCACACTAATACAAGTGCAAAAGTGGTTTCCTGCACCAACACAAGTGCGAAAAGTGGTTTTTCAACACTAACACAAGTGCGAAAAGTGGTTTTTCAACACTATCACAAGTGCAAAAAGTGTTTTTTCCACACTAATACAAGTGCAAAAGTGGTTTCCTGCACCAACACGTGCGAAAAGTGGTTTTTCAACACTAACACAAGTGCGAAAAGTGGTTTTTCAACACTATCACAAGTGCAAAAAGTGTTTTTTCCACACTAATACAAGTGCAAAAGTGGTTTCCTGCAACAACACAAGTGCGAAAAGTGGTTTTTCAACACTAACACAAGTGTGAAAAGTGGTTTTTCAACACGAACACAAGTGCGAAAAGTGGTTTTTCAACACTATCACAAGTGCAAAAAGTGTTTTTTCCACACTAATACAAGTGCAAAAGTGGTTTTTCAACAATAACACAAGTGCGAAAAGTGGTTTTTCAACACTAACACAAGTGCGAAAAGTGTTTTTTCCTCACTAATACAAGTGCAAAAGTGGTTTCCTGCACCAACACAAGTGCGAAAAGTGGTTTTTCAACACTAACACAAGTGCGAAAAGTTGTTTTTCAACACTATCACAAGTGCAAAAAGTGTTTTTTCCACACTAATACAAGTGCAAAAGTGGTTTCCTGCACCAACACAAGTGCGAAAAGTGGTTTTTCAACACTAACACAAGTGCGAAAAGTGGTTTTTCAACACCAACACAAGTGCGAAAAGTGGTTTTTCAACACTATCACAAGTGCAAAAAGTGTTTTTTCCACACTAATACAAGTGCAAAAGTCGTTTCCTGCACCAACACAAGTGCGAAAAGTGGTTTTTCAACACTAACACAAGTGCGAAAAGTGGTTTTTCAACACTATCACAAGTGCAAAAAGTGTTTTTTCCACACTAATACAAGTGCAAAAGTGGTTTCCTGCACCAACACGTGCGAAAAGTGGTTTTTCAACACTAACACAAGTGCGAAAAGTGGTTTTTCAACACTAACACAAGTGCGAAAAGTGGTTTTTCAACACTATCACAAGTGCAAAAAGTGTTTTTTCCACACTAATACAAGTGCAAAAGTGGTTTCCTGCACCAACATGTGCGAAAAGTGGTTTTTCAACACTAACACAAGTGCGAAAAGTGGTTTTTCAACACTAATACAAGTGCGAAAAGTGTTTTTTCCACACTAATACAAGTGCAAAAGTGGTTTCCTGCACCAACACAAGTGCGAAAAGTGGTTTTTCAACACTAACACAAGTGCAAAAAGTGGTTTTTCAACACTATCACAAGTGCAAAAAGTGTTTTTTCCACACTAATACAAGTGCAAAAGTGGTTTCCTGCACCAACACAAGTGCGAAAAGTGGTTTTTCAACACTAACACAAGTGCGAAAAGTGGTTTTCCACACTAATACAAGTGCAAAATTGGTTTCCTGCACCAACACAAGTGCGAAAAGTGGTTTTTCAACACTATCACAAGTGCCAAAAGTGTTTTTTCCACACTAATACAAGTGCAAAAGTGGTTTCCTGCACCAACACAAGTGCGAAAAGTGGTTTTTCAACACTAACACAAGTGCGAAAAGTGGTTTTTCAACACTATCACAAGTGCAAAAAGTGTTTTTTCCACACTAATACAAGTGAAAAAGTGGTTTTTCAACACTAACACAAGTGCGAAAAGTGGTTTTTCAACACTAACACAAGTGCGAAAAGTGTTTTTTCCACACTAATACAAGTGCAAAAGTGGTTTCCTGCACCAACACAAGTGCGAAAAGTGGTTTTTCAACACTAACACAAGTGCGAAAAGTGGTTTTTAAACACTAACACAAGTGCGAAAGTGGTTTTTCAACACTAACACAAGTGCGAAAAGTGGTTTTCCACACTAATACAAGTGCAAAAGTGGTTTCCTGCACCAACACAAGTGCGAAAAGTGGTTTTTCAACACTAACACAGGTGCGAAAAGTGGTTTTTCAACACTATCACAAGTGCAAAAAGTGTTTTTTCCACACTAATACAAGTGCAAAAGTGGTTTCCTGCAACAACACAAGTGCGAAAAGTGGTTTTTCAACACTAACACAAGTGTGAAAAGTGGTTTTTCAACACTATCACAAGTGCAAAAAGTGTTTTTTCCACACTAATACAAGTGCAAAAGTGGTTTTTCAACAATAACACAAGTGCGAAAAGTGGTTTTTCAACACTAACACAAGTGCGAAAAGTGTTTTATCCACACTAATACAAGTGCAAAAGTGGTTTCCTGCACCAACACAAGTGCGAAAAGTGGTTTTTCAACACTAACACAAGTGCGAAAAGTGGTTTTTCAACACTAACACAAGTGCAAAAAGTGGTTTTTCAACACTAACACAAGTGCGAAAAGTTGTTTTTCAACACTATCACAAGTGCAAAAAGTGTTTTTTCCACACTAATACAAGTGCAAAAGTGGTTTCCTGCACCAACCCAAGTGCGAAAAGTGGTTTTTCAACACTAACACAAGTGCGAAAAGTGGTTTTTCAACACCAACACAAGTGCGAAAAGTGGTTTTTCAACACTATCACAAGTGCAAAAAGTGTTTTTTCCACACTAATACAAGTGCAAAAGTGGTTTCCTGCACCAACACAAGTGCGAAAAGTGGTTTTTCAACACTAACACAAGTGCGAAAAGTGGTTTTTCAACACTATCACAAGTGCAAAAAGTGTTTTTTCCACACTAATACAAGTGCAAAAGTGGTTTCCTGCACCAACACGTGCGAAAAGTGGTTTTTCAACACTAACACAAGTGCGAAAAGTGGTTTTTCAACACTATCACAAGTGCAAAAAGTGTTTTTTCCACACTAATACAAGTGCAAAAGTGGTTTCCTGCACCAACACAAGTGCGAAAAGTGGTTTTTCAACACTAACACAAGTGCGAAAAGTGGTTTTTCAACACTAACACAAGTGCGAAAAGTGGTTTTTCCACACTAATACAAGTGCAAAAGTGGTTTCCTGCACCAACACAAGTGCGAAAAGTGGTTTTTCAACACTAACACAAGTGCGAAAAGTGGTTTTTCCACACTAATACAAGTGCGAAAAGTGGGTTCCTGCACCAACACAAGTGCGAAAAGTGGTTTTTCCACACTAATACAAGTGCGAAAAGTGGTTTCCTGCACCAACACAAGTGCGAAAAGTGGTTTTTCAACACTAACACAAGTGCGAAAAGTGGTTTTTCAACACTAACACAAGTGCGAAAAGTGGTTTTTTCCACACTAATACAAGTGCAAAAGTGGTTTCCTGCACCAACACAAGTGCGAAAAGTGGTTTTTCAACACTAACACAAGAGCGAAAAGTGGTTTTTCAACACTATCACAAGTGCAAAAAGTGTTTTTTCCACACTAATACAAGTGCAAAAGTGGTTTCCTGCACAAACACAAGTGCGAAAAGTGGTTTTTCAACACTAACACAAGTGCGAAAAGTGGTTTTTCAACACTATCACAAGTGCAAAAAGTGTTTTTTCCACACTAATACAAGTGCAAAAGTGGTTTCCTGCACCAACACAAGTGCGAAAAGTGGTTTTTCAACACTAACACAAGTGCGAAAAGTGGTTTTTCAACACTAACACAAGTGCAAAAAGTGGTTTTTCAACACTAACACAAGTGCGAAAAGTTGTTTTTCAACACTATCACAAGTGCAAAAAGTGTTTTTTCCAAACTAATACAAGTGCAAAAGTGGTTTCCTGCACCAACCCAAGTGCGAAAAGTGGTTTTTCAACACTAACACAAGTGCGAAAAGTGGTTTTTCAACACCAACACAAGTGCGAAAAGTGGTTTTTCAACACTATCACAAGTGCAAAAAGTGTTTTTTCCACACTAATACAAGTGCAAAAGTGGTTTCCTGCACCAACACAAGTGCGAAAAGTGGTTTTTCAACACTAACACAAGTGCGAAAAGTGGTTTTTCAACACTATCACAAGTGCAAAAAGTGTTTTTTCCACACTAATACAAGTGCAAAAGTGGTTTCCTGCACCAACACGTGCGAAAAGTGGTTTTTCAACACTAACACAAGTGCGAAAAGTGGTTTTTCAACACTATCACAAGTGCAAAAAGTGTTTTTTCCACACTAATACAAGTGCAAAAGTGGTTTCCTGCAACAACACAAGTGCGAAAAGTGGTTTTTCAACACTAACACAAGTGTGAAAAGTGGTTTTTCAACACGAACACAAGTGCGAAAAGTGGTTTTTCAACACTATCACAAGTGCAAAAAGTGTTTTTTCCACACTAATACAAGTGCAAAAGTGGTTTTTCAACAATAACACAAGTGCGAAAAGTGGTTTTTCAACACTAACACAAGTGCGAAAAGTGTTTTTTCCTCACTAATACAAGTGCAAAAGTGGTTTCCTGCACCAACACAAGTGCGAAAAGTGGTTTTTCAACACTAACACAAGTGCGAAAAGTTGTTTTTCAACACTATCACAAGTGCAAAAAGTGTTTTTTCCACACTAATACAAGTGCAAAAGTGGTTTCCTGCACCAACACAAGTGCGAAAAGTGGTTTTTCAACACTAACACAAGTGCGAAAAGTGGTTTTTCAACACCAACACAAGTGCGAAAAGTGGTTTTTCAACACTATCACAAGTGCAAAAAGTGTTTTTTCCACACTAATACAAGTGCAAAAGTCGTTTCCTGCACCAACACAAGTGCGAAAAGTGGTTTTTCAACACTAACACAAGTGCGAAAAGTGGTTTTTCAACACTATCACAAGTGCAAAAAGTGTTTTTTCCACACTAATACAAGTGCAAAAGTGGTTTCCTGCACCAACACGTGCGAAAAGTGGTTTTTCAACACTAACACAAGTGCGAAAAGTGGTTTTTCAACACTAACACAAGTGCGAAAAGTGGTTTTTCAACACTATCACAAGTGCAAAAAGTGTTTTTTCCACACTAATACAAGTGCAAAAGTGGTTTCCTGCACCAACATGTGCGAAAAGTGGTTTTTCAACACTAACACAAGTGCGAAAAGTGGTTTTTCAACACTAATACAAGTGCGAAAAGTGTTTTTTCCACACTAATACAAGTGCAAAAGTGGTTTCCTGCACCAACACAAGTGCGAAAAGTGGTTTTTCAACACTAACACAAGTGCGAAAAGTGGTTTTTCAACACCAACACAAGTGCGAAAAGTGGTTTTTCAACACTATCACAAGTGCAAAAAGTGTTTTTTCCACACTAATACAAGTGCAAAAGTGGTTTCCTGCACCAACACAAGTGCGAAAAGTGGTTTTTCAACACTAACACAAGTGCGAAAAGTGGTTTTTCAACACTATCACAAGTGCAAAAAGTGTTTTTTCCACACTAATACAAGTGCAAAAGTGGTTTCCTGCACCAACACGTGCGAAAAGTGGTTTTTCAACACTAACACAAGTGCGAAAAGTGGTTTTTCAACACTATCACAAGTGCAAAAAGTGTTTTTTCCACACTAATACAAGTGCAAAAGTGGTTTCCTGCAACAACACAAGTGCGAAAAGTGGTTTTTCAACACTAACACAAGTGTGAAAAGTGGTTTTTCAACACGAACACAAGTGCGAAAAGTGGTTTTTCAACACTATCACAAGTGCAAAAAGTGTTTTTTCCACACTAATACAAGTGCAAAAGTGGTTTTTCAACAATAACACAAGTGCGAAAAGTGGTTTTTCAACACTAACACAAGTGCGAAAAGTGTTTTTTCCTCACTAATACAAGTGCAAAAGTGGTTTCCTGCACCAACACAAGTGCGAAAAGTGGTTTTTCAACACTAACACAAGTGCGAAAAGTTGTTTTTCAACACTATCACAAGTGCAAAAAGTGTTTTTTCCACACTAATACAAGTGCAAAAGTGGTTTCCTGCACCAACACAAGTGCGAAAAGTGGTTTTTCAACACTAACACAAGTGCGAAAAGTGGTTTTTCAACACCAACACAAGTGCGAAAAGTGGTTTTTCAACACTATCACAAGTGCAAAAAGTGTTTTTTCCACACTAATACAAGTGCAAAAGTCGTTTCCTGCACCAACACAAGTGCGAAAAGTGGTTTTTCAACACTAACACAAGTGCAAAAAGTGGTTTTTCAACACTATCACAAGTGCAAAAAGTGTTTTTTCCACACTAATACAAGTGCAAAAGTGGTTTCCTGCACCAACACGTGCGAAAAGTGGTTTTTCAACACTAACACAAGTGCGAAAAGTGGTTTTTCAACACTAACACAAGTGCGAAAAGTGGTTTTTCAACACTATCACAAGTGCAAAAAGTGTTTTTTCCACACTAATACAAGTGCAAAAGTGGTTTCCTGCACCAACATGTGCGAAAAGTGGTTTTTCAACACTAACACAAGTGCGAAAAGTGGTTTTTCAACACTAATACAAGTGCGAAAAGTGTTTTTTCCACACTAATACAAGTGCAAAAGTGGTTTCCTGCACCAACACAAGTGCGAAAAGTGGTTTTTCAACACTAACACAAGTGCAAAAAGTGGTTTTTCAACACTATCACAAGTGCAAAAAGTGTTTTTTCCACACTAATACAAGTGCAAAAGTGGTTTCCTGCACCAACACAAGTGCGAAAAGTGGTTTTTCAACACTAACACAAGTGCGAAAAGTGGTTTTCCACACTAATACAAGTGCAAAATTGGTTTCCTGCACCAACACAAGTGCGAAAAGTGGTTTTTCAACACTATCACAAGTGCCAAAAGTGTTTTTTCCACACTAATACAAGTGCAAAAGTGGTTTCCTGCACCAACACAAGTGCGAAAAGTGGTTTTTCAACACTAACACAAGTGCGAAAAGTGGTTTTTCAACACTATCACAAGTGCAAAAAGTGTTTTTTCCACACTAATACAAGTGAAAAAGTGGTTTTTCAACACTAACACAAGTGCGAAAAGTGGTTTTTCAACACTAACACAAGTGCGAAAAGTGTTTTTTCCACACTAATACAAGTGCAAAAGTGGTTTCCTGCACCAACACAAGTGCGAAAAGTGGTTTTTCAACACTAACACAAGTGCGAAAAGTGGTTTTTAAACACTAACACAAGTGCGAAAGTGGTTTTTCAACACTAACACAAGTGCGAAAAGTGGTTTTCCACACTAATACAAGTGCAAAAGTGGTTTCCTGCACCAACACAAGTGCGAAAAGTGGTTTTTCAACACTAACACAGGTGCGAAAAGTGGTTTTTCAACACTATCACAAGTGCAAAAAGTGTTTTTTCCACACTAATACAAGTGCAAAAGTGGTTTCCTGCAACAACACAAGTGCGAAAAGTGGTTTTTCAACACTAACACAAGTGTGAAAAGTGGTTTTTCAACACTATCACAAGTGCAAAAAGTGTTTTATCCACACTAATACAAGTGCAAAAGTGGTTTTTCAACAATAACACAAGTGCGAAAAGTGGTTTTTCAACACTAACACAAGTGCGAAAAGTGTTTTATCCACACTAATACAAGTGCAAAAGTGGTTTCCTGCACCAACACAAGTGCGAAAAGTGGTTTTTCAACACTAACACAAGTGCGAAAAGTGGTTTTTCAACACTAACACAAGTGCAAAAAGTGGTTTTTCAACACTAACACAAGTGCGAAAAGTTGTTTTTCAACACTATCACAAGTGCAAAAAGTGTTTTTTCCACACTAATACAAGTGCAAAAGTGGTTTCCTGCACCAACCCAAGTGCGAAAAGTGGTTTTTCAACACTAACACAAGTGCGAAAAGTGGTTTTTCAACACCAACACAAGTGCGAAAAGTGGTTTTTCAACACTATCACAAGTGCAAAAAGTGTTTTTTCCACACTAATACAAGTGCAAAAGTCGTTTCCTGCACCAACACAAGTGCGAAAAGTGGTTTTTCAACACTAACACAAGTGCGAAAAGTGGTTTTTCAACACCAACACAAGTGCGAAAAGTGGTTTTTCAACACTATCACAAGTGCAAAAAGTGTTTTTTCCACACTAATACAAGTGCAAAAGTCGTTTCCTGCACCAACACAAGTGCGAAAAGTGGTTTTTCAACACTAACACAAGTGCGAAAAGTGGTTTTTCAACACTATCACAAGTGCAAAAAGTGTTTTTTCCACACTAATACAAGTGCAAAAGTGGTTTCCTGCACCAACACGTGCGAAAAGTGGTTTTTCAACACTAACACAAGTGCGAAAAGTGGTTTTTCAACACTAACACAAGTGCGAAAAGTGGTTTTTCAACACTATCACAAGTGCAAAAAGTGTTTTTTCCACACTAATACAAGTGCAAAAGTGGTTTCCTGCACCAACATGTGCGAAAAGTGGTTTTTCAACACTAACACAAGTGCGAAAAGTGGTTTTTCAACACTAATACAAGTGCGAAAAGTGTTTTTTCCACACTAATACAAGTGCAAAAGTGGTTTCCTGCACCAACACAAGTGCGAAAAGTGGTTTTTCAACACTAACACAAGTGCAAAAAGTGGTTTTTCAACACTATCACAAGTGCAAAAAGTGGTTTTTCCACACTAATACAAGTGCAAAAGTGGTTTCCTGCACCAACACAAGTGCGAAAAGTGGTTTTTCAACACTAACACAAGTGCGAAAAGTGGTTTTCCACACTAATACAAGTGCAAAATTGGTTTCCTGCACCAACACAAGTGCGAAAAGTGGTTTTTCAACACTATCACAAGTGCCAAAAGTGTTTTTTCCACACTAATACAAGTGCAAAAGTGGTTTCCTGCACCAACACAAGTGCGAAAAGTGGTTTTTCAACACTAACACAAGTGCGAAAAGTGGTTTTTCAACACTATCACAAGTGCAAAAAGTGTTTTTTCCACACTAATACAAGTGAAAAAGTGGTTTTTCAACACTAACACAAGTGCGAAAAGTGGTTTTTCAACACTAACACAAGTGCGAAAAGTGTTTTTTCCACACTAATACAAGTGCAAAAGTGGTTTCCTGCACCAACACAAGTGCGAAAAGTGGTTTTTCAACACTAACACAAGTGCGAAAAGTGGTTTTTAAACACTAACACAAGTGCGAAAGTGGTTTTTCAACACTAACACAAGTGCGAAAAGTGGTTTTCCACACTAATACAAGTGCAAAAGTGGTTTCCTGCACCAACACAAGTGCGAAAAGTGGTTTTTCAACACTAACACAGGTGCGAAAAGTGGTTTTTCAACACTATCACAAGTGCAAAAAGTGTTTTTTCCACACTAATACAAGTGCAAAAGTGGTTTCCTGCAACAACACAAGTGCGAAAAGTGGTTTTTCAACACTAACACAAGTGTGAAAAGTGGTTTTTCAACACTATCACAAGTGCAAAAAGTGTTTTTTCCACACTAATACAAGTGCAAAAGTGGTTTTTCAACAATAACACAAGTGCGAAAAGTGGTTTTTCAACACTAACACAAGTGCGAAAAGTGTTTTATCCACACTAATACAAGTGCAAAAGTGGTTTCCTGCACCAACACAAGTGCGAAAAGTGGTTTTTCAACACTAACACAAGTGCGAAAAGTGGTTTTTCAACACTAACACAAGTGCAAAAAGTGGTTTTTCAACACTAACACAAGTGCGAAAAGTTGTTTTTCAACACTATCACAAGTGCAAAAAGTGTTTTTTCCACACTAATACAAGTGCAAAAGTGGTTTCCTGCACCAACCCAAGTGCGAAAAGTGGTTTTTCAACACTAACACAAGTGCGAAAAGTGGTTTTTCAACACCAACACAAGTGCGAAAAGTGGTTTTTCAACACTATCACAAGTGCAAAAAGTGTTTTTTCCACACTAATACAAGTGCAAAAGTGGTTTCCTGCACCAACACAAGTGCGAAAAGTGGTTTTTCAACACTAACACAAGTGCGAAAAGTGGTTTTTCAACACTATCACAAGTGCAAAAAGTGTTTTTTCCACACTAATACAAGTGCAAAAGTGGTTTCCTGCACCAACACGTGCGAAAAGTGGTTTTTCAACACTAACACAAGTGCGAAAAGTGGTTTTTCAACACTATCACAAGTGCAAAAAGTGTTTTTTCCACACTAATACAAGTGCAAAAGTGGTTTCCTGCACCAACACAAGTGCGAAAAGTGGTTTTTCAACACTAACACAAGTGCGAAAAGTGGTTTTTCAACACTAACACAAGTGCGAAAAGTGGTTTTTCCACACTAATACAAGTGCAAAAGTGGTTTCCTGCACCAACACAAGTGCGAAAAGTGGTTTTTCAACACTAACACAAGTGCGAAAAGTGGTTTTTCCACACTAATACAAGTGCGAAAAGTGGGTTCCTGCACCAACACAAGTGCGAAAAGTGGTTTTTCCACACTAATACAAGTGCGAAAAGTGGTTTCCTGCACCAACACAAGTGCGAAAAGTGGTTTTTCAACACTAACACAAGTGCGAAAAGTGGTTTTTCAACACTAACACAAGTGCGAAAAGTGGTTTTTTCCACACTAATACAAGTGCAAAAGTGGTTTCCTGCACCAACACAAGTGCGAAAAGTGGTTTTTCAACACTAACACAAGAGCGAAAAGTGGTTTTTCAACACTATCACAAGTGCAAAAAGTGTTTTTTCCACACTAATACAAGTGCAAAAGTGGTTTCCTGCACAAACACAAGTGCGAAAAGTGGTTTTTCAACACTAACACAAGTGCGAAAAGTGGTTTTTCAACACTATCACAAGTGCAAAAAGTGTTTTTTCCACACTAATACAAGTGCAAAAGTGGTTTCCTGCACCAACACAAGTGCGAAAAGTGGTTTTTCAACACTAACACAAGTGCGAAAAGTGGTTTTTCAACACTAACACAAGTGCAAAAAGTGGTTTTTCAACACTAACACAAGTGCGAAAAGTTGTTTTTCAACACTATCACAAGTGCAAAAAGTGTTTTTTCCAAACTAATACAAGTGCAAAAGTGGTTTCCTGCACCAACCCAAGTGCGAAAAGTGGTTTTTCAACACTAACACAAGTGCGAAAAGTGGTTTTTCAACACCAACACAAGTGCGAAAAGTGGTTTTTCAACACTATCACAAGTGCAAAAAGTGTTTTTTCCACACTAATACAAGTGCAAAAGTGGTTTCCTGCACCAACACAAGTGCGAAAAGTGGTTTTTCAACACTAACACAAGTGCGAAAAGTGGTTTTTCAACACTATCACAAGTGCAAAAAGTGTTTTTTCCACACTAATACAAGTGCAAAAGTGGTTTCCTGCACCAACACGTGCGAAAAGTGGTTTTTCAACACTAACACAAGTGCGAAAAGTGGTTTTTCAACACTATCACAAGTGCAAAAAGTGTTTTTTCCACACTAATACAAGTGCAAAAGTGGTTTCCTGCAACAACACAAGTGCGAAAAGTGGTTTTTCAACACTAACACAAGTGTGAAAAGTGGTTTTTCAACACGAACACAAGTGCGAAAAGTGGTTTTTCAACACTATCACAAGTGCAAAAAGTGTTTTTTCCACACTAATACAAGTGCAAAAGTGGTTTTTCAACAATAACACAAGTGCGAAAAGTGGTTTTTCAACACTAACACAAGTGCGAAAAGTGTTTTTTCCTCACTAATACAAGTGCAAAAGTGGTTTCCTGCACCAACACAAGTGCGAAAAGTGGTTTTTCAACACTAACACAAGTGCGAAAAGTTGTTTTTCAACACTATCACAAGTGCAAAAAGTGTTTTTTCCACACTAATACAAGTGCAAAAGTGGTTTCCTGCACCAACACAAGTGCGAAAAGTGGTTTTTCAACACTAACACAAGTGCGAAAAGTGGTTTTTCAACACCAACACAAGTGCGAAAAGTGGTTTTTCAACACTATCACAAGTGCAAAAAGTGTTTTTTCCACACTAATACAAGTGCAAAAGTCGTTTCCTGCACCAACACAAGTGCGAAAAGTGGTTTTTCAACACTAACACAAGTGCGAAAAGTGGTTTTTCAACACTATCACAAGTGCAAAAAGTGTTTTTTCCACACTAATACAAGTGCAAAAGTGGTTTCCTGCACCAACACGTGCGAAAAGTGGTTTTTCAACACTAACACAAGTGCGAAAAGTGGTTTTTCAACACTAACACAAGTGCGAAAAGTGGTTTTTCAACACTATCACAAGTGCAAAAAGTGTTTTTTCCACACTAATACAAGTGCAAAAGTGGTTTCCTGCACCAACATGTGCGAAAAGTGGTTTTTCAACACTAACACAAGTGCGAAAAGTGGTTTTTCAACACTAATACAAGTGCGAAAAGTGTTTTTTCCACACTAATACAAGTGCAAAAGTGGTTTCCTGCACCAACACAAGTGCGAAAAGTGGTTTTTCAACACTAACACAAGTGCGAAAAGTGGTTTTTCAACACCAACACAAGTGCGAAAAGTGGTTTTTCAACACTATCACAAGTGCAAAAAGTGTTTTTTCCACACTAATACAAGTGCAAAAGTGGTTTCCTGCACCAACACAAGTGCGAAAAGTGGTTTTTCAACACTAACACAAGTGCGAAAAGTGGTTTTTCAACACTATCACAAGTGCAAAAAGTGTTTTTTCCACACTAATACAAGTGCAAAAGTGGTTTCCTGCACCAACACGTGCGAAAAGTGGTTTTTCAACACTAACACAAGTGCGAAAAGTGGTTTTTCAACACTATCACAAGTGCAAAAAGTGTTTTTTCCACACTAATACAAGTGCAAAAGTGGTTTCCTGCAACAACACAAGTGCGAAAAGTGGTTTTTCAACACTAACACAAGTGTGAAAAGTGGTTTTTCAACACGAACACAAGTGCGAAAAGTGGTTTTTCAACACTATCACAAGTGCAAAAAGTGTTTTTTCCACACTAATACAAGTGCAAAAGTGGTTTTTCAACAATAACACAAGTGCGAAAAGTGGTTTTTCAACACTAACACAAGTGCGAAAAGTGTTTTTTCCTCACTAATACAAGTGCAAAAGTGGTTTCCTGCACCAACACAAGTGCGAAAAGTGGTTTTTCAACACTAACACAAGTGCGAAAAGTTGTTTTTCAACACTATCACAAGTGCAAAAAGTGTTTTTTCCACACTAATACAAGTGCAAAAGTGGTTTCCTGCACCAACACAAGTGCGAAAAGTGGTTTTTCAACACTAACACAAGTGCGAAAAGTGGTTTTTCAACACCAACACAAGTGCGAAAAGTGGTTTTTCAACACTATCACAAGTGCAAAAAGTGTTTTTTCCACACTAATACAAGTGCAAAAGTCGTTTCCTGCACCAACACAAGTGCGAAAAGTGGTTTTTCAACACTAACACAAGTGCGAAAAGTGGTTTTTCAACACTATCACAAGTGAAAAAAGTGTTTTTTCCACACTAATACAAGTGCAAAAGTGGTTTCCTGCACCAACACGTGCGAAAAGTGGTTTTTCAACACTAACACAAGTGCGAAAAGTGGTTTTTCAACACTAACACAAGTGCGAAAAGTGGTTTTTCAACACTATCACAAGTGCAAAAAGTGTTTTTTCCACACTAATACAAGTGCAAAAGTGGTTTCCTGCACCAACATGTGCGAAAAGTGGTTTTTCAACACTAACACAAGTGCGAAAAGTGGTTTTTCAACACTAATACAAGTGCGAAAAGTGTTTTTTCCACACTAATACAAGTGCAAAAGTGGTTTCCTGCACCAACACAAGTGCGAAAAGTGGTTTTTCAACACTAACACAAGTGCAAAAAGTGGTTTTTCAACACTATCACAAGTGCAAAAAGTGTTTTTTCCACACTAATACAAGTGCAAAAGTGGTTTCCTGCACCAACACAAGTGCGAAAAGTGGTTTTTCAACACTAACACAAGTGCGAAAAGTGGTTTTCCACACTAATACAAGTGCAAAATTGGTTTCCTGCACCAACACAAGTGCGAAAAGTGGTTTTTCAACACTATCACAAGTGCCAAAAGTGTTTTTTCCACACTAATACAAGTGCAAAAGTGGTTTCCTGCACCAACACAAGTGCGAAAAGTGGTTTTTCAACACTAACACAAGTGCGAAAAGTGGTTTTTCAACACTATCACAAGTGCAAAAAGTGTTTTTTCCACACTAATACAAGTGAAAAAGTGGTTTTTCAACACTAACACAAGTGCGAAAAGTGGTTTTTCAACACTAACACAAGTGCGAAAAGTGTTTTTTCCACACTAATACAAGTGCAAAAGTGGTTTCCTGCACCAACACAAGTGCGAAAAGTGGTTTTTCAACACTAACACAAGTGCGAAAAGTGGTTTTTAAACACTAACACAAGTGCGAAAGTGGTTTTTCAACACTAACACAAGTGCGAAAAGTGGTTTTCCACACTAATACAAGTGCAAAAGTGGTTTCCTGCACCAACACAAGTGCGAAAAGTGGTTTTTCAACACTAACACAGGTGCGAAAAGTGGTTTTTCAACACTATCACAAGTGCAAAAAGTGTTTTTTCCACACTAATACAAGTGCAAAAGTGGTTTCCTGCAACAACACAAGTGCGAAAAGTGGTTTTTCAACACTAACACAAGTGTGAAAAGTGGTTTTTCAACACTATCACAAGTGCAAAAAGTGTTTTTTCCACACTAATACAAGTGCAAAAGTGGTTTTTCAACAATAACACAAGTGCGAAAAGTGGTTTTTCAACACTAACACAAGTGCGAAAAGTGTTTTATCCACACTAATACAAGTGCAAAAGTGGTTTCCTGCACCAACACAAGTGCGAAAAGTGGTTTTTCAACACTAACACAAGTGCGAAAAGTGGTTTTTCAACACTAACACAAGTGCAAAAAGTGGTTTTTCAACACTAACACAAGTGCGAAAAGTTGTTTTTCAACACTATCACAAGTGCAAAAAGTGTTTTTTCCACACTAATACAAGTGCAAAAGTGGTTTCCTGCACCAACCCAAGTGCGAAAAGTGGTTTTTCAACACTAACACAAGTGCGAAAAGTGGTTTTTCAACACCAACACAAGTGCGAAAAGTGGTTTTTCAACACTATCACAAGTGCAAAAAGTGTTTTTTCCACACTAATACAAGTGCAAAAGTGGTTTCCTGCACCAACACAAGTGCGAAAAGTGGTTTTTCAACACTAACACAAGTGCGAAAAGTGGTTTTTCAACACTATCACAAGTGCAAAAAGTGTTTTTTCCACACTAATACAAGTGCAAAAGTGGTTTCCTGCACCAACACGTGCGAAAAGTGGTTTTTCAACACTAACACAAGTGCGAAAAGTGGTTTTTCAACACTATCACAAGTGCAAAAAGTGTTTTTTCCACACTAATACAAGTGCAAAAGTGGTTTCCTGCACCAACACAAGTGCGAAAAGTGGTTTTTCAACACTAACACAAGTGCGAAAAGTGGTTTTTCAACACTAACACAAGTGCGAAAAGTGGTTTTTCCACACTAATACAAGTGCAAAAGTGGTTTCCTGCACCAACACAAGTGCGAAAAGTGGTTTTTCAACACTAACACAAGTGCGAAAAGTGGTTTTTCCACACTAATACAAGTGCGAAAAGTGGGTTCCTGCACCAACACAAGTGCGAAAAGTGGTTTTTCCACACTAATACAAGTGCGAAAAGTGGTTTCCTGCACCAACACAAGTGCGAAAAGTGGTTTTTCAACACTAACACAAGTGCGAAAAGTGGTTTTTCAACACTAACACAAGTGCGAAAAGTGGTTTTTTCCACACTAATACAAGTGCAAAAGTGGTTTCCTGCACCAACACAAGTGCGAAAAGTGGTTTTTCAACACTAACACAAGTGCGAAAAGTGGTTTTTCAACACTAACACAAGTGCGAAAAGTGTTTTTTCCACACTAATACAAGTGCGAAAAGTGGTTTCCTGCACCAACACAAGTGCGAAAAGAGGTTTTTCCACACTAATACAAGTGCAAAAGTGGTTTCCTGCACCAACACAAGTGCGAAAAGTGGTTTTTCCACACTAATACAAGTGCGAAAAGTGGTTTTTCAACACTAACACAAGTGCGAAAAGTGGTTTTTCAACACTATCACAAGTGCAAAAAGTGTTTTTTCCACACTAATACAAGTGCAAAAGTGGTTTCCTGCACCAACACGTGCGAAAAGTGGTTTTTCAACACTAACACAAGTGCGAAAAGTGGTTTTTCAACACTATCACAAGTGCAAAAAGTGTTTTTTCCACACTAATACAAGTGCAAAAGTGGTTTCCTGCAACAACACAAGTGCGAAAAGTGGTTTTTCAACACTAACACAAGTGCGAAAAGTGGTTTTTCAACACTAACACAAGTGCGAAAAGTGGTTTTTCCACACTAATACAAGTGCAAAAGTGGTTTCCTGCACCAACACAAGTGCGAAAAGTGGTTTTTCAACACTAACACAAGTGCGAAAAGTGGTTTTTCCACACTAATACAAGTGCGAAAAGTGGGTTCCTGCACCAACACAAGTGCGAAAAGTGGTTTTTCCACACTAATACAAGTGCGAAAAGTGGTTTCCTGCACCAACACAAGTGCGAAAAGTGGTTTTTCAACACTAACACAAGTGCGAAAAGTGGTTTTTCAACACTAACACAAGTGCGCAAAAGTGGTTTTTTCCACACTAATACAAGTGCAAAAGTGGTTTCCTGCACCAACACAAGTGCGAAAAGTGGTTTTTCAACACTAACACAAGTGCGAAAAGTGGTTTTTCAACACTAACACAAGTGCGAAAAGTGTTTTTTCCACACTAATACAAGTGCGAAAAGTGGTTTCCTGCACCAACACAAGTGCGAAAAGAGGTTTTTCCACACTAATACAAGTGCAAAAGTGGTTTCCTGCACCAACACAAGTGCGAAAAGTGGTTTTTCCACACTAATACAAGTGCGAAAAGTGTTTTTTCCACACTAATACAAGTGCAAAAGTGGTTTCCTGCACCAACACAAGTGCGAAAAGTGGTTTTTCAACACTAACACAAGTGTGAAAAGTGGTTTTTCAACACTATCACAAGTGCAAACAGTGTTTTTTCCACACTAATACAAGTGCAAAAGTGGTTTCCTTCACCAACACAAGTGCGAAAAGTGGTTTTTCAACACTAACACAAGTGCAAAAAGTGGTTTTCCACACTAAGACAAGTGCAAAATTGGTTTCCTGCACCAACACAAGTGCGAAAAGTGGTTTTTCAACACTAACACAAGTGCGAAAAGTGGTTTTTCAACACTATCACAAGTGCAAACAGTGTTTTTTCCACACTAATACAAGTGCAAAAGTGGTTTCCTGCACCAACACAAGTGCGAAAAGTGGTTTTTCAACACTAACACAAGTGCGAAAAGTGGTTTTTCAACACTATCACAAGTGCAAAAAGTGTTTTTTCCACACTAATACAGGTGAAAAAGTGGTTTTTCAACACTAACACAAGTGCGAAAAGTGGTTTTTCAACACTAACACAAGTGCGAAAAGTGTTTTTTCCACACTAATACAAGTGCAAAAGTTGTTTCCTGCACCAACACAAGTGCGAAAAGTGGTTTTTCAACACTAACACAAGTGCGAAAAGTGGTTTTTCAACACTAACACAAGTGCGAAAAGTGGTTTTTAAACACTAACACAAGTGCGAAAAGTGGTTTTTCAACACTAACACAAGTGCGAAAAGTGGTTTTTCCACACTAATACACGTGCAAAAGTGGTTTCCTGCACCAACACAAGTGCGAAAAGTGGTTTTTCAACACTAACACAAGTGCGAAAAGTGGTTTTTCAACACTAACACAAGTGCGAAAAGTGTTTTTTCCACACTAATACAAGTGCGAAAAGTGGTTTCCTGCACCAACACAAGTGCGAAAAGTGGTTTTTCCACACTAATACAAGTGCAAAAGTGGTTTCCTGCACCAACACAAGTGCGAAAAGTGGTTTTTCAACACTAACATAAGTGCGAAAAGTGGTTTTTCCACACTAATACAAGTGCGAAAAGTGTTTTTTCCACACTAATACAAGTGCAAAAGAGATTTCCTGCACCAACACAAGTGCGAAAAGTGGTTTTTCAACACTAACACAAGTGCAAAAAGTGGTTTTTCAACACTATCACAAGTGCAAAAAGTGTTTTTTCCACACTAATACAAGTGCAAAAGTGGTTTCCTGCACCAACACAAGTGCGAAAAGTGGTTTTTCAACACTAACACAAGTGCGAAAAGTGGTTTTCCACACTAATACAAGTGCAAAATTGGTTTCCTGCACCAACACAAGTGCGAAAAGTGGTTTTTCAACACTATCACAAGTGCCAAAAGTGTTTTTTCCACACTAATACAAGTGCAAAAGTGGTTTCCTGCACCAACACAAGTGCGAAAAGTGGTTTTTCAACACTAACACAAGTGCGAAAAGTGGTTTTTCAACACTATCACAAGTGCAAAAAGTATTTTTTCCACACTAATACAAGTGAAAAAGTGCTTTTTCAACACTAACACAAGTGCGGAAAGTGGTTTTTCAACACTAACACAAGTGCGAAAAGTGTTTTTTCCACACTAATACAAGTGCAAAAGTGGTTTCCTGCACCAACACAAGTGCGAAAAGTGTTTTTTCAACACTAACACAAGTGCGAAAAGTGGTTTTTCAACACTAACAGAAGTGCGAAAAGTGGTTTTTAAACACTAACACAAGTGCGAAAAGTGGTTTTTCAACACTAACACAAGTGCGAAAAGTGGTTTTCCACACTAATACAAGTGCAAAAGTGGTTTCCTGCACCAACACAAGTGCGAAAAGTGGTTTTTCAACACTAACACAGGTGCGAAAAGTGGTTTTTCAACACTATCACAAGTGCAAAAAGTGTTTTTTCCACACTAATACAAGTGCAAAAGTGGTTTCCTGCAACAACACAAGTGCGAAAAGTGGTTTTTCAACACTAACACAAGTGTGAAAAGTGGTTTTTCAACACGAACAAAAGTGCGAAAAGTTGTTTTTCAACACTATCACAAGTGCAAAAAGTGTTTTTTCCACACTAATACAAGTGCAAAAGTGGTTTCCTGCACCAACACAAGTGCGAAAAGTGGTTTTTCAACACTAACACAAGTGCGAAAAGTGGTTTTTCAACACCAACACAAGTGCGAAAAGTGGTTTTTCAACACTATCACAAGTGCAAAAAGTGTTTTTTCCACACTAATACAAGTGCAAAAGTGGTTTCCTGCACCAACACAAGTGCGAAAAGTGGTTTTTCAACACTAACACAAGTGCGAAAAGTGGTTTTTCAACACTATCACAAGTGCAAAAAGTGTTTTTTCCACACTAATACAAGTGCAAAAGTGGTTTCCTGCACCAACACGTGCGAAAAGTGGTTTTTCAACACTAACACAAGTGCGAAAAGTGGTTTTTCAACACTAACACAAGTGCGAAAAGTGGTTTTTCAACACTATCACAAGTGCAAAAAGTGTTTTTTCCACACTAATACAAGTGCAAAAGTGGTTTCCTGCACCAACATGTGCGAAAAGTGGTTTTTCAACACTAACACAAGTGCGAAAAGTGGTTTTTCAACACTAACACAAGTGCGAAAAGTGTTTTTTCCACATTAATACAAGTGCAAAAGTGGTTTCCTGCACCAACACAAGTGTGAAAAGTGGTTTTTCAACACTAACACAAGTGCGAAAAGTGGTTTTTCAACACTAACACAAGTGCGAAAAGTGGTTTTTCCACACTAATACAAGTGCAAAAGTGGTTTCCTGCACCAACATGTGCGAAAAGTGGTTTTTCAACACTAACACAAGTGCGAAAAGTGGTTTTTCAACACTAACACAAGTGCGAAAAGTGTTTTTTCCACACTAATACAAGTGCAAAAGTGGTTTCCTGCACCAACACAAGTGTGAAAAGTGGTTTTTCAACACTAACACAAGTGCGAAAAGTGGTTTTTCAACACTAACACAAGTGCGAAAAGTGGTTTTTCCACACTAATACAAGTGCAAAAGTGGTTTCTTGCACCAACACAAGTGCGAAAAGTGGTTTTTCAACACTAACACAAGTGTGAAAAGTGGTTTTTCAACACTATCACAAGTGCAAACAGTGTTTTTTCCACACTAATACAAGTGCAAAAGTGGTTTCCTTCACCAACACAAGTGCGAAAAGTGGTTTTTCAACACTAACACAAGTGCAAAAAGTGGTTTTCCACACTAAGACAAGTGCAAAATTGGTTTCCTGCACCAACACAAGTGCGAAAAGTGGTTTTTCAACACTAACACAAGTGCGAAAAGTGGTTTTTCAACACTATCACAAGTGCAAACAGTGTTTTTTCCACACTAATACAAGTGCAAAAGTGGTTTCCTGCACCAACACAAGTGCGAAAAGTGGTTTTTCAACACTAACACAAGTGCGAAAAGTGGTTTTTCAACACTATCACAAGTGCAAAAAGTGTTTTTTCCACACTAATACAGGTGAAAAAGTGGTTTTTCAACACTAACACAAGTGCGAAAAGTGGTTTTTCAACACTAACACAAGTGCGAAAAGTGTTTTTTCCACACTAATACAAGTGCAAAAGTTGTTTCCTGCACCAACACAAGTGCGAAAAGTGGTTTTTCAACACTAACACAAGTGCGAAAAGTGGTTTTTCAACACTAACACAAGTGCGAAAAGTGGTTTTTAAACACTAACACAAGTGCGAAAAGTGGTTTTTCAACACTAACACAAGTGCGAAAAGTGGTTTTTCCACACTAATACACGTGCAAAAGTGGTTTCCTGCACCAACACAAGTGCGAAAAGTGGTTTTTCAACACTAACACAAGTGCGAAAAGTGGTTTTTCAACACTAACACAAGTGCGAAAAGTGTTTTTTCCACACTAATACAAGTGCGAAAAGTGGTTTCCTGCACCAACACAAGTGCGAAAAGTGGTTTTTCCACACTAATACAAGTGCAAAAGTGGTTTCCTGCACCAACACAAGTGCGAAAAGTGGTTTTTCAACACTAACATAAGTGCGAAAAGTGGTTTTTCCACACTAATACAAGTGCGAAAAGTGTTTTTTCCACACTAATACAAGTGCAAAAGAGATTTCCTGCACCAACACAAGTGCGAAAAGTGGTTTTTCAACACTAACACAAGTGCAAAAAGTGGTTTTTCAACACTATCACAAGTGCAAAAAGTGTTTTTTCCACACTAATACAAGTGCAAAAGTGGTTTCCTGCACCAACACAAGTGCGAAAAGTGGTTTTTCAACACTAACACAAGTGCGAAAAGTGGTTTTCCACACTAATACAAGTGCAAAATTGGTTTCCTGCACCAACACAAGTGCGAAAAGTGGTTTTTCAACACTATCACAAGTGCCAAAAGTGTTTTTTCCACACTAATACAAGTGCAAAAGTGGTTTCCTGCACCAACACAAGTGCGAAAAGTGGTTTTTCAACACTAACACAAGTGCGAAAAGTGGTTTTTCAACACTATCACAAGTGCAAAAAGTATTTTTTCCACACTAATACAAGTGAAAAAGTGCTTTTTCAACACTAACACAAGTGCGGAAAGTGGTTTTTCAACACTAACACAAGTGCGAAAAGTGTTTTTTCCACACTAATACAAGTGCAAAAGTGGTTTCCTGCACCAACACAAGTGCGAAAAGTGTTTTTTCAACACTAACACAAGTGCGAAAAGTGGTTTTTCAACACTAACAGAAGTGCGAAAAGTGGTTTTTAAACACTAACACAAGTGCGAAAAGTGGTTTTTCAACACTAACACAAGTGCGAAAAGTGGTTTTCCACACTAATACAAGTGCAAAAGTGGTTTCCTGCACCAACACAAGTGCGAAAAGTGGTTTTTCAACACTAACACAGGTGCGAAAAGTGGTTTTTCAACACTATCACAAGTGCAAAAAGTGTTTTTTCCACACTAATACAAGTGCAAAAGTGGTTTCCTGCAACAACACAAGTGCGAAAAGTGGTTTTTCAACACTAACACAAGTGTGAAAAGTGGTTTTTCAACACGAACAAAAGTGCGAAAAGTTGTTTTTCAACACTATCACAAGTGCAAAAAGTGTTTTTTCCACACTAATACAAGTGCAAAAGTGGTTTCCTGCACCAACACAAGTGCGAAAAGTGGTTTTTCAACACTAACACAAGTGCGAAAAGTGGTTTTTCAACACCAACACAAGTGCGAAAAGTGGTTTTTCAACACTATCACAAGTGCAAAAAGTGTTTTTTCCACACTAATACAAGTGCAAAAGTGGTTTCCTGCACCAACACAAGTGCGAAAAGTGGTTTTTCAACACTAACACAAGTGCGAAAAGTGGTTTTTCAACACTATCACAAGTGCAAAAAGTGTTTTTTCCACACTAATACAAGTGCAAAAGTGGTTTCCTGCACCAACACGTGCGAAAAGTGGTTTTTCAACACTAACACAAGTGCGAAAAGTGGTTTTTCAACACTAACACAAGTGCGAAAAGTGGTTTTTCAACACTATCACAAGTGCAAAAAGTGTTTTTTCCACACTAATACAAGTGCAAAAGTGGTTTCCTGCACCAACATGTGCGAAAAGTGGTTTTTCAACACTAACACAAGTGCGAAAAGTGGTTTTTCAACACTAACACAAGTGCGAAAAGTGTTTTTTCCACATTAATACAAGTGCAAAAGTGGTTTCCTGCACCAACACAAGTGTGAAAAGTGGTTTTTCAACACTAACACAAGTGCGAAAAGTGGTTTTTCAACACTAACACAAGTGCGAAAAGTGGTTTTTCCACACTAATACAAGTGCAAAAGTGGTTTCCTGCACCAACATGTGCGAAAAGTGGTTTTTCAACACTAACACAAGTGCGAAAAGTGGTTTTTCAACACTAACACAAGTGCGAAAAGTGTTTTTTCCACACTAATACAAGTGCAAAAGTGGTTTCCTGCACCAACACAAGTGTGAAAAGTGGTTTTTCAACACTAACACAAGTGCGAAAAGTGGTTTTTCAACACTAACACAAGTGCGAAAAGTGGTTTTTCCACACTAATACAAGTGCAAAAGTGGTTTCTTGCACCAACACAAGTGCGAAAAGTGGTTTTTCAACACTAACACAAGTGCGAAAAGTGGTTTTTCAACACTAACACAAGTGCAAAAAGTGTTTTTTCCACACTAATACAAGTGCAAAAGTGGTTTCCTGCACCAACACAAGTGCGAAAAGTGGTTTTTCAACACTATCACAAGTGCAAAAAGTGTTTTTTCCACACTAATACAAGTGCAAAAGTGGTTTCCTGCACCAACACAAGTGCGAAAAGTGGTTTTTCAACACTAACACAAGTGCGAAAAGTGGTTTTTCAACACTAACACAAGTGCGAAAAGTGGTTTTTCAACACAAACACAAGTGCGAAAAGTGGTTTTTCCACACTAATACAAGTGCAAAAGTGGTTTCCTGCACCAACACAAGTGCTAAAAGTGGTTTTTCAACACTAACACAAGTGCGAAAAGTGGTTTTTCAACACTATCACAAGTGCAAAAAGTGTTTTTTCCACACTAATACAAGTGCAAAAGTGTTTCCTGCACCAACACAAGTGCGAAAAGTGGTTTTTCAACACTAACACAAGTGCGAAAAGTGGTTTTTCAACACTATCACAAGTTCAAAAAGTGTTTTTTCCACACTAATACAAGTGCAAAAGTGGTTTCCTGCACCAACACAAGTACGAAAAGTGGTTTTTCAACACTAACACAAGAGCGAAAAGTGGTTTTTCAACACTATCACAAGTGCAAAAAGTGTTTTTTCCACACTAATACAAGTGCAAAAGTGGTTTCCTGCACAAACACAAGTGCGAAAAGTGGTTTTTCAACACTAACACAAGTGCGAAAAGTGGTTTTTCAACACTATCACAAGTGCAAAAAGTGTTTTTTCCACACTAATACAAGTGCAAAAGTGGTTTCCTGCACCAACACAAGTGCGAAATGTGGTTTTTCAACACTAACACAAGTGCGAAAAGTGGTTTTTCAACACTAACACAAGTGCGAAAAGTGGTTTTTCAACACTAACACAAGTGCGAAAAGTGGTTTTTCCACACTAATACAAGTGCAAAAGTGGTTTCCTGCACCAACACAAGTGCGAAAAGTGGTTTTTCAACACTAACACAAGTGTGAAAAGTGGTTTTTCAACACTATCACAAGTGCAAAAAGTGTTTTTTCCACACTAATACAAGTGCAAAAGTGGTTTCCTGCACCAACACAAGTGCGAAAAGTGGTTTTTCAACACTAACACAAGTGCGAAAAGTGGTTTTTCAACACTAACACAAGTGCGAAAAGTGGTTTTTCAACACTAACACAAGTGCGAAAAGTGGTTTTTCCACACTAATACAAGTGCAAAAGTGGTTTCCTGCACCAACACAAGTGCGAAAAGTGGTTTTTCAACACTAACACAAGTGCGAAAAGTGGTTTTTCAACACTATCACAAGTGCAAAAAGTGTTTTTTTCACACTAATACAAGTGCAAAAGTGGTTTCCTGCACCAACACAAGTGCGAAAAGTGGGTTTTCAACACTAACACAAGTGCGAAAAGTGGGTTTTCAACACTAACACAAGTGCGAAAAGTGGTTTTTCAACACTAACACAAGTGCGAAAAGTGGTTTTTCAACACTATCACAAGTGCAAAAAGTGATTTTTCCACACTAATACAAGTGCAAAAGTGGTTTTTCAACACTAACACAAGTGCGAAAAGTGGTTTTTCAACACTAACACAAGTGCGAAAAGTGTTTTTTCCCATACTAATACAAGTGCAAAAGTGGTTTCCTGCACCAACACAAGTGCGAAAAGTGGTTTTTCAACACTAACACAAGTGCGAAAAGTGGTTTTTCAACACTTACACAAGTGCGAAAAGTTGTTTTTCAACACTATCACAAGTGCAAAAAGTGTTTTTTCCACACTAATACAAGTGCAAAAGTGGTTTCCTGCACCAACACAAGTGCGAAAAGTGGTTTTTCAACACTAACACAAGTGCGAAAAGTGGTTTTTCAACACCAACACAAGTGCGAAAAGTGGTTTTTCAACACTATCACAAGTGCAAAAAGTGTTTTTTCCACACTAATACAAGTGCAAAAGTGGTTTCCTGCACCAACACAAGTGCGAAAAGTGGTTTTTCAACACTAACACAAGTGCGAAAAGTGGTTTTTCAACACTATCACAAGTGCAAAAAGTGTTTTTTCCACACTAATACAAGTGCAAAAGTGGTTTCCTGCACCAACACGTGCGAAAAGTGGTTTTTCAACACTAACACAAGTGCGAAAAGTGGTTTTTCAACACTAACACAAGTGCGAAAAGTGGTTTTTCAACACTATCACAAGTGCAAAAAGTGTTTTTTCCACAATAATACAAGTGCAAAAGTGGTTTCCTGCACCAACACAAGTGCAAAAAGTGGTTTTTCAACACTATCACAAGTGCAAAAAGTGTTTTTTCCACACTAATACAAGTGCAAAAGTGGTTTCCTGCACCAACACAAGTGCGAAAAGTGGTTTTTCAACACTAACACAAGTGCGAAAAGTGGTTTTCCACACTAATACAAGTGCAAAATTGGTTTCCTGCACCAACACAAGTGCGAAAAATGGTTTTTCAACACTATCACAAGTGCCAAAAGTGTTTTTTCCACACTAATACAAGTGCAAAAGTGGTTTCCTGCACCAACACAAGTGCGAAAAGTGGTTTTTCAACACTAACACAAGTGCGAAAAGTGGTTTTTCAACACTATCACAAGTGCAAAAAGTGTTTTTTCCACACTAATACAAGTGAAAAAGTGCTTTTTCAACACTAACACAAGTGCGGAAAGTGGTTTTTCAACACTAACACAAGTGCGAAAAGTGTTTTTTCCACACTAATACAAGTGCAAAAGTGGTTTCCTGCACCAACACAAGTGCGAAAAGTGGTTTTTCAACACGAACACAAGTGCGAAAAGTGGTTTTTCAACACTAACACAAGTGCGAAAAGTGGTTTTTAAACACTAACACAAGTGCGAAAAGTGGTTTTTCAACACTAACACAAGTGCGAAAAGTGGTTTTCCACACTAATACAAGTGCAAAAGTGGTTTCCTGCACCAACACAAGTGCGAAAAGTGGTTTTTCAACACTAACACAGGTGCGAAAAGTGGTTTTTCAACACTATCACAAGTGCAAAAAGTGTTTTTTCCACACTAATACAAGTGCAAAAGTGGTTTCCTGCAACAACACGTGCGAAAAGTGGTTTTTCAACACTAACACAAGTGTGAAAAGTGGTTTTTCAACACGAACACAAGTGCGAAAAGTGGTTTTTCAACACTATCACAAGTGCAAAAAGTGTTTTTTCCACACTAATACAAGTGCAAAAGTGGTTTTTCAACAATAACACAAGTGTGAAAAGTGGTTTTTCAACACTAACACAAGTGCGAAAAGTGTTTTTTCCTCACTAATACAAGTGCAAAAGTGGTTTCCTGCACCAACACAAGTGCGAAAAGTGGTTTTTCAACACTAACACAAATGCGAAAAGTTGTTTTTCAACACTATCACAAGTGCAAAAAGTGTTTTTTCCACACTAATACAAGTGCAAAAGTGGTTTCCTGCACCAACACAAGTGCGAAAAGTGGTTTTTCAACACTAACACAAGTGCGAAAAGTGGTTTTTCAACACTAACACAAGTGCGAAAAGTGGTTTTTCCACACTAATACAAGTGCAAAAGTGGTTTCCTGCACCAACATGTGCGAAAAGTGGTTTTTCAACACTAACACAAGTGCGAAAAGTGGTTTTTCAACACTAACACAAGTGCGAAAAGTGTTTTTCCACACTAATACAAGTGCAAAAGTGGTTTCCTGCACCAACACAAGTGTGAAAAGTGGTTTTTCAACACTAACACAAGTGCGAAAAGTGGTTTTTCAACACTAACACAAGTGCGAAAAGTGGTTTTTCCACACTAATACAAGTGCAAAAGTGGTTTCTTGCACCAACACAAGTGCGAAAAGTGGTTTTTCAACACTAACACAAGTGCGAAAAGTGGTTTTTCAACACTAACACAAGTGCAAAAAGTGTTTTTTCCACACTAATACAAGTGCAAAAGTGGTTTCCTGCACCAACACAAGTGCGAAAAGTGGTTTTTCAACACTATCACAAGTGCAAAAAGTGTTTTTTCCACACTAATACAAGTGCAAAAGTGGTTTCCTGCACCAACACAAGTGCGAAAAGTGGTTTTTCAACACTAACACAAGTGCGAAAAGTGGTTTTTCAACACTAACACAAGTGCGAAAAGTGGTTTTTCAACACTAACACAAGTGCGAAAAGTGGTTTTTCCACACTAATACAAGTGCAAAAGTGGTTTCCTGCACCAACACAAGTGCTAAAAGTGGTTTTTCAACACTAACACAAGTGCGAAAAGTGGTTTTTCAACACTATCACAAGTGCAAAAAGTGTTTTTTCCACACTAATACAAGTGCAAAAGTGTTTCCTGCACCAACACAAGTGCGAAAAGTGGTTTTTCAACACTAACACAAGTGCGAAAAGTGGTTTTTCAACACTATCACAAGTTCAAAAAGTGTTTTTTCCACACTAATACAAGTGCAAAAGTGGTTTCCTGCACCAACACAAGTGCGAAAAGTGGTTTTTCAACACTAACACAAGAGCGAAAAGTGGTTTTTCAACACTATCACAAGTGCAAAAAGTGTTTTTTCCACACTAATACAAGTGCAAAAGTGGTTTCCTGCACAAACACAAGTGCGAAAAGTGGTTTTTCAACACTTACACAAGTGCGAAAAGTGGTTTTTCAACACTATCACAAGTGCAAAAAGTGTTTTTTCCACACTAATACAAGTGCAAAAGTGGTTTCCTGCACCAACACAAGTGCGAAAAGTGGTTTTTCAACACTAACACAAGTGCGAAAAGTGGTTTTTCAACACTATCACAAGTGCAAAAAGTGTTTTTTCCACACTAATACAAGTGCAAAAGTGGTTTCCTGCACCAACACGTGCGAAAAGTGGTTTTTCAACACTAACACAAGTGCGAAAAGTGGTTTTTCAACACTAACACAAGTGCGAAAAGTGGTTTTTCAACACTATCACAAGTGCAAAAAGTGTTTTTTCCACAATAATACAAGTGCAAAAGTGGTTTCCTGCACCAACACAAGTGCGAAAAGTGGTTTTTCAACACTAACACAAGTGCGAAAAGTGGTTTTTCAACACTATCACAAGTGCAAAAAGTGTTTTTTCCACACTAATACAAGTGCAAAAGTGGTTTTTCAACAATAACACAAGTGCGAAAAGTGGTTTTTCAACACTAACACAAGTGCGAAAAGTGTTTTTTCCTCACTAATACAAGTGCAAAAGTGGTTTCCTGCACCAACACAAGTGCTAAAAGTGGTTTTTCAACACTAACACAAGTGCGAAAAGTGGTTTTTCAACACTATCACAAGTGCGAAAAGTGTTTTTTCCTCACTAATACAAGTGCAAAAGTGGTTTCCTGCACCAACACAAGTGCTAAAAGTGGTTTTTCAACACTAACACAAGTGCGAAAAGTGGTTTTTCAACACTATCACAAGTGCAAAAAGTGTTTTTTCCACACTAATACAAGTGCAAAAGTGTTTCCTGCACCAACACAAGTGCGAAAAGTGGTTTTTCAACACTAACACAAGTGCGAAAAGTGGTTTTTCAACACTATCACAAGTTCAAAAAGTGTTTTTTCCACACTAATACAAGTGCAAAAGTGGTTTCCTGCACCAACACAAGTACGAAAAGTGGTTTTTCAACACTAACACAAGAGCGAAAAGTGGTTTTTCAACACTATCACAAGTGCAAAAAGTGTTTTTTCCACACTAATACAAGTGCAAAAGTGGTTTCCTGCACAAACACAAGTGCGAAAAGTGGTTTTTCAACACTAACACAAGTGCGAAAAGTGGTTTTTCAACACTATCACAAGTGCAAAAAGTGTTTTTTCCACACTAATACAAGTGCAAAAGTGGTTTCCTGCACCAACACAAGTGCGAAATGTGGTTTTTCAACACTAACACAAGTGCGAAAAGTGGTTTTTCAACACTAACACAAGTGCGAAAAGTGGTTTTTCAACACTAACACAAGTGCGAAAAGTGGTTTTTCCACACTAATACAAGTGCAAAAGTGGTTTCCTGCACCAACACAAGTGCGAAAAGTGGTTTTTCAACACTAACACAAGTGTGAAAAGTGGTTTTTCAACACTATCACAAGTGCAAAAAGTGTTTTTTCCACACTAATACAAGTGCAAAAGTGGTTTCCTGCACCAACACAAGTGCGAAAAGTGGTTTTTCAACACTAACACAAGTGCGAAAAGTGGTTTTTCAACACTAACACAAGTGCGAAAAGTGGTTTTTCAACACTAACACAAGTGCGAAAAGTGGTTTTTCCACACTAATACAAGTGCAAAAGTGGTTTCCTGCACCAACACAAGTGCGAAAAGTGGTTTTTCAACACTAACACAAGTGCGAAAAGTGGTTTTTCAACACTATCACAAGTGCAAAAAGTGTTTTTTTCACACTAATACAAGTGCAAAAGTGGTTTCCTGCACCAACACAAGTGCGAAAAGTGGGTTTTCAACACTAACACAAGTGCGAAAAGTGGGTTTTCAACACTAACACAAGTGCGAAAAGTGGTTTTTCAACACTAACACAAGTGCGAAAAGTGGTTTTTCAACACTATCACAAGTGCAAAAAGTGATTTTTCCACACTAATACAAGTGCAAAAGTGGTTTTTCAACACTAACACAAGTGCGAAAAGTGGTTTTTCAACACTAACACAAGTGCGAAAAGTGTTTTTTCCCATACTAATACAAGTGCAAAAGTGGTTTCCTGCACCAACACAAGTGCGAAAAGTGGTTTTTCAACACTAACACAAGTGCGAAAAGTGGTTTTTCAACACTTACACAAGTGCGAAAAGTTGTTTTTCAACACTATCACAAGTGCAAAAAGTGTTTTTTCCACACTAATACAAGTGCAAAAGTGGTTTCCTGCACCAACACAAGTGCGAAAAGTGGTTTTTCAACACTAACACAAGTGCGAAAAGTGGTTTTTCAACACCAACACAAGTGCGAAAAGTGGTTTTTCAACACTATCACAAGTGCAAAAAGTGTTTTTTCCACACTAATACAAGTGCAAAAGTGGTTTCCTGCACCAACACAAGTGCGAAAAGTGGTTTTTCAACACTAACACAAGTGCGAAAAGTGGTTTTTCAACACTATCACAAGTGCAAAAAGTGTTTTTTCCACACTAATACAAGTGCAAAAGTGGTTTCCTGCACCAACACGTGCGAAAAGTGGTTTTTCAACACTAACACAAGTGCGAAAAGTGGTTTTTCAACACTAACACAAGTGCGAAAAGTGGTTTTTCAACACTATCACAAGTGCAAAAAGTGTTTTTTCCACAATAATACAAGTGCAAAAGTGGTTTCCTGCACCAACACAAGTGCAAAAAGTGGTTTTTCAACACTATCACAAGTGCAAAAAGTGTTTTTTCCACACTAATACAAGTGCAAAAGTGGTTTCCTGCACCAACACAAGTGCGAAAAGTGGTTTTTCAACACTAACACAAGTGCGAAAAGTGGTTTTCCACACTAATACAAGTGCAAAATTGGTTTCCTGCACCAACACAAGTGCGAAAAATGGTTTTTCAACACTATCACAAGTGCCAAAAGTGTTTTTTCCACACTAATACAAGTGCAAAAGTGGTTTCCTGCACCAACACAAGTGCGAAAAGTGGTTTTTCAACACTAACACAAGTGCGAAAAGTGGTTTTTCAACACTATCACAAGTGCAAAAAGTGTTTTTTCCACACTAATACAAGTGAAAAAGTGCTTTTTCAACACTAACACAAGTGCGGAAAGTGGTTTTTCAACACTATCACAAGTGCGAAAAGTGTTTTTTCCACACTAATACAAGTGCAAAAGTGGTTTCCTGCACCAACACAAGTGCGAAAAGTGGTTTTTCAACACTAACACAAGTGCGAAAAGTGGTTTTTCAACACTAACACAAGTGCGAAAAGTGGTTTTTAAACACTAACACAAGTGCGAAAAGTGGTTTTTCAACACTAACACAAGTGCGAAAAGTGGTTTTCCACACTAATACAAGTGCAAAAGTGGTTTCCTGCACCAACACAAGTGCGAAAAGTGGTTTTTCAACACTAACACAGGTGCGAAAAGTGGTTTTTCAACACTATCACAAGTGCAAAAAGTGTTTTTTCCACACTAATACAAGTGCAAAAGTGGTTTCCTGCAACAACACAAGTGCGAAAAGTGGTTTTTCAACACTAACACAAGTGTGAAAAGTGGTTTTTCAACACGAACACAAGTGCGAAAAGTGGTTTTTCAACACTACCACAAGTGCAAAAAGTGTTTTTTCCACACTAATACAAGTGCAAAAGTGGTTTTTCAACAATAACACAAGAGCGAAAAGTGGTTTTTCAACACTAACACAAGTGCGAAAAGTGTTTTTTCCTCACTAATACAAGTGCAAAAGTGGTTTCCTGCAGCAACACAAGTGCGAAAAGTGGTTTTTCAACACTAACACAAATGCGAAAAGTTGTTTTTCAACACTATCACAAGTGCAAAAAGTGTTTTTTCCACACTAATACAAGTGCAAAAGTGGTTTCCTGCACCAACACAAGTGCGAAAAGTGGTTTTTCAACACTAACACAAGTGCGAAAAGTGGTTTTTCAACACTAACACAAGTGCGAAAAGTGGTTTTTCCACACTAATACAAGTGCAAAAGTGGTTTCCTGCACCAACATGTGCGAAAAGTGGTTTTTCAACACTAACACAAGTGCGAAAAGTGGTTTTTCAACACTAACACAAGTGCGAAAAGTGTTTTTCCACACTAATACAAGTGCAAAAGTGGTTTCCTGCACCAACACAAGTGTGAAAAGTGGTTTTTCAACACTAACACAAGTGTGAAAAGTGGTTTTTCAACACTAACACAAGTGCGAAAAGTGGTTTTTCCACACTAATACAAGTGCAAAAGTGGTTTCTTGCACCAACACAAGTGCGAAAAGTGGTTTTTCAACACTAACACAAGTGCGAAAAGTGGTTTTTCAACACTAACACAAGTGCAAAAAGTGTTTTTTCCACACTAATACAAGTGCAAAAGTGGTTTCCTGCACCAACACAAGTGCGAAAAGTGGTTTTTCAACACTATCACAAGTGCAAAAAGTGTTTTTTCCACACTAATACAAGTGCAAAAGTGGTTTCCTGCACCAACACAAGTGCGAAAAGTGGTTTTTCAACACTATCACAAGTGCAAAAAGTGTTTTTTCCACACTAATACAAGTGCAAAAGTGGTTTCCTGCACCAACACAAGTGCGAAAAGTGGTTTTTCAACACTAACACAAGTGCGAAAAGTGGTTTTTCAACACTAACACAAGTGCGAAAAGTGGTTTTTCAACACAAACACAAGTGCGAAAAGTGGTTTTTCCACACTAATACAAGTGCAAAAGTGGTTTCCTGCACCAACACAAGTGCTAAAAGTGGTTTTTCAACACTAACACAAGTGCGAAAAGTGGTTTTTCAACACTATCACAAGTGCAAAAAGTGTTTTTTCCACACTAATACAAGTGCAAAAGTGTTTCCTGCACCAACACAAGTGCGAAAAGTGGTTTTTCAACACTAACACAAGTGCGAAAAGTGGTTTTTCAACACTATCACAAGTTCAAAAAGTGTTTTTTCCACACTAATACAAGTGCAAAAGTGGTTTCCTGCACCAACACAAGTACGAAAAGTGGTTTTTCAACACTAACACAAGAGCGAAAAGTGGTTTTTCAACACTATCACAAGTGCAAAAAGTGTTTTTTCCACACTAATACAAGTGCAAAAGTGGTTTCCTGCACAAACACAAGTGCGAAAAGTGGTTTTTCAACACTAACACAAGTGCGAAAAGTGGTTTTTCAACACTATCACAAGTGCAAAAAGTGTTTTTTCCACACTAATACAAGTGCAAAAGTGGTTTCCTGCACCAACACAAGTGCGAAATGTGGTTTTTCAACACTAACACAAGTGCGAAAAGTGGTTTTTCAACACTAACACAAGTGCGAAAAGTGGTTTTTCAACACTAACACAAGTGCGAAAAGTGGTTTTTCCACACTAATACAAGTGCAAAAGTGGTTTCCTGCACCAACACAAGTGCGAAAAGTGGTTTTTCAACACTAACACAAGTGTGAAAAGTGGTTTTTCAACACTATCACAAGTGCAAAAAGTGTTTTTTCCACACTAATACAAGTGCAAAAGTGGTTTCCTGCACCAACACAAGTGCGAAAAGTGGTTTTTCAACACTAACACAAGTGCGAAAAGTGGTTTTTCAACACTAACACAAGTGCGAAAAGTGGTTTTTCAACACTAACACAAGTGCGAAAAGTGGTTTTTCCACACTAATACAAGTGCAAAAGTGGTTTCCTGCACCAACACAAGTGCGAAAAGTGGTTTTTCAACACTAACACAAGTGCGAAAAGTGGTTTTTCAACACTATCACAAGTGCAAAAAGTGTTTTTTTCACACTAATACAAGTGCAAAAGTGGTTTCCTGCACCAACACAAGTGCGAAAAGTGGGTTTTCAACACTAACACAAGTGCGAAAAGTGGGTTTTCAACACTAACACAAGTGCGAAAAGTGGTTTTTCAACACTAACACAAGTGCGAAAAGTGGTTTTTCAACACTATCACAAGTGCAAAAAGTGATTTTTCCACACTAATACAAGTGCAAAAGTGGTTTTTCAACACTAACACAAGTGCGAAAAGTGGTTTTTCAACACTAACACAAGTGCGAAAAGTGTTTTTTCCCATACTAATACAAGTGCAAAAGTGGTTTCCTGCACCAACACAAGTGCGAAAAGTGGTTTTTCAACACTAACACAAGTGCGAAAAGTGGTTTTTCAACACTTACACAAGTGCGAAAAGTTGTTTTTCAACACTATCACAAGTGCAAAAAGTGTTTTTTCCACACTAATACAAGTGCAAAAGTGGTTTCCTGCACCAACACAAGTGCGAAAAGTGGTTTTTCAACACTAACACAAGTGCGAAAAGTGGTTTTTCAACACCAACACAAGTGCGAAAAGTGGTTTTTCAACACTATCACAAGTGCAAAAAGTGTTTTTTCCACACTAATACAAGTGCAAAAGTGGTTTCCTGCACCAACACAAGTGCGAAAAGTGGTTTTTCAACACTAACACAAGTGCGAAAAGTGGTTTTTCAACACTATCACAAGTGCAAAAAGTGTTTTTTCCACACTAATACAAGTGCAAAAGTGGTTTCCTG
The DNA here is from genome assembly GCF_964187855.1 of Myxine glutinosa. Lineage (NCBI taxonomy): Eukaryota > Metazoa > Chordata > Myxini > Myxiniformes > Myxinidae > Myxine > Myxine glutinosa. The sequence goes on from NW_027616716.1 coordinate 103,388, forward strand.
CACCAACACGTGCGAAAAGTGGTTTTTCAACACTAACACAAGTGCGAAAAGTGGTTTTTCAACACTAACACAAGTGCGAAAAGTGGTTTTTCAACACTATCACAAGTGCAAAAAGTGTTTTTTCCACAATAATACAAGTGCAAAAGTGGTTTCCTGCACCAACACAAGTGCAAAAAGTGGTTTTTCAACACTATCACAAGTGCAAAAAGTGTTTTTTCCACACTAATACAAGTGCAAAAGTGGTTTCCTGCACCAACACAAGTGCGAAAAGTGGTTTTTCAACACTAACACAAGTGCGAAAAGTGGTTTTCCACACTAATACAAGTGCAAAATTGGTTTCCTGCACCAACACAAGTGCGAAAAATGGTTTTTCAACACTATCACAAGTGCCAAAAGTGTTTTTTCCACACTAATACAAGTGCAAAAGTGGTTTCCTGCACCAACACAAGTGCGAAAAGTGGTTTTTCAACACTAACACAAGTGCGAAAAGTGGTTTTTCAACACTATCACAAGTGCAAAAAGTGTTTTTTCCACACTAATACAAGTGAAAAAGTGCTTTTTCAACACTAACACAAGTGCGGAAAGTGGTTTTTCAACACTAACACAAGTGCGAAAAGTGTTTTTTCCACACTAATACAAGTGCAAAAGTGGTTTCCTGCACCAACACAAGTGCGAAAAGTGGTTTTTCAACACTAACACAAGTGCGAAAAGTGGTTTTTCAACACTAACACAAGTGCGAAAAGTGGTTTTTAAACACTAACACAAGTGCGAAAAGTGGTTTTTCAACACTAACACAAGTGCGAAAAGTGGTTTTCCACACTAATACAAGTGCAAAAGTGGTTTCCTGCACCAACACAAGTGCGAAAAGTGGTTTTTCAACACTAACACAGGTGCGAAAAGTGGTTTTTCAACACTATCACAAGTGCAAAAAGTGTTTTTTCCACACTAATACAAGTGCAAAAGTGGTTTCCTGCAACAACACAAGTGCGAAAAGTGGTTTTTCAACACTAACACAAGTGTGAAAAGTGGTTTTTCAACACGAACACAAGTGCGAAAAGTGGTTTTTCAACACTACCACAAGTGCAAAAAGTGTTTTTTCCACACTAATACAAGTGCAAAAGTGGTTTTTCAACAATAACACAAGAGCGAAAAGTGGTTTTTCAACACTAACACAAGTGCGAAAAGTGTTTTTTCCTCACTAATACAAGTGCAAAAGTGGTTTCCTGCACCAACACAAGTGCGAAAAGTGGTTTTTCAACACTAACACAAATGCGAAAAGTTGTTTTTCAACACTATCACAAGTGCAAAAAGTGTTTTTTCCACACTAATACAAGTGCAAAAGTGGTTTCCTGCACCAACACAAGTGCGAAAAGTGGTTTTTCAACACTAACACAAGTGCGAAAAGTGGTTTTTCAACACTAACACAAGTGCGAAAAGTGGTTTTTCCACACTAATACAAGTGCAAAAGTGGTTTCCTGCACCAACATGTGCGAAAAGTGGTTTTTCAACACTAACACAAGTGCGAAAAGTGGTTTTTCAACACTAACACAAGTGCGAAAAGTGTTTTTCCACACTAATACAAGTGCAAAAGTGGTTTCCTGCACCAACACAAGTGTGAAAAGTGGTTTTTCAACACTAACACAAGTGTGAAAAGTGGTTTTTCAACACTAACACAAGTGCGAAAAGTGGTTTTTCCACACTAATACAAGTGCAAAAGTGGTTTCTTGCACCAACACAAGTGCGAAAAGTGGTTTTTCAACACTAACACAAGTGCGAAAAGTGGTTTTTCAACACTAACACAAGTGCAAAAAGTGTTTTTTCCACACTAATACAAGTGCAAAAGTGGTTTCCTGCACCAACACAAGTGCGAAAAGTGGTTTTTCAACACTATCACAAGTGCAAAAAGTGTTTTTTCCACACTAATACAAGTGCAAAAGTGGTTTCCTGCACCAACACAAGTGCGAAAAGTGGTTTTTCAACACTAACACAAGTGCGAAAAGTGGTTTTTCAACACTAACACAAGTGCGAAAAGTGGTTTTTCAACACTAACACAAGTGCGAAAAGTGGTTTTTCCACACTAATACAAGTGCAAAAGTGGTTTCCTGCACCAACACAAGTGCTAAAAGTGGTTTTTCAACACTAACACAAGTGCGAAAAGTGGTTTTTCAACACTATCACAAGTGCAAAAAGTGTTTTTTCCACACTAATACAAGTGCAAAAGTGTTTCCTGCACCAACACAAGTGCGAAAAGTGGTTTTTCAACACTAACACAAGTGCGAAAAGTGGTTTTTCAACACTATCACAAGTTCAAAAAGTGTTTTTTCCACACTAATACAAGTGCAAAAGTGGTTTCCTGCACCAACACAAGTGCGAAAAGTGGTTTTTCAACACTAACACAAGAGCGAAAAGTGGTTTTTCAACACTATCACAAGTGCAAAAAGTGTTTTTTCCACACTAATACAAGTGCAAAAGTGGTTTCCTGCACAAACACAAGTGCGAAAAGTGGTTTTTCAACACTAACACAAGTGCGAAAAGTGGTTTTTCAACACTATCACAAGTGCAAAAAGTGTTTTTTCCACACTAATACAAGTGCAAAAGTGGTTTCCTGCACCAACACAAGTGCGAAAAGTGGTTTTTCAACACTAACACAAGTGCGAAAAGTGGTTTTTCAACACTTACACAAGTGCGAAAAGTGGTTTTTCAACACTATCACAAGTGCAAAAAGTGTTTTTTCCACACTAATACAAGTGCAAAAGTGGTTTCCTGCACCAACACAAGTGCGAAAAGTGGTTTTTCAACACTAACACAAGTGCGAAAAGTGGTTTTTCAACACTATCACAAGTGCAAAAAGTGTTTTTTCCACACTAATACAAGTGCAAAAGTGGTTTCCTGCACCAACACGTGCGAAAAGTGGTTTTTCAACACTAACACAAGTGCGAAAAGTGGTTTTTCAACACTAACACAAGTGCGAAAAGTGGTTTTTCAACACTATCACAAGTGCAAAAAGTGTTTTTTCCACAATAATACAAGTGCAAAAGTGGTTTCCTGCACCAACACAAGTGCAAAAAGTGGTTTTTCAACACTATCACAAGTGCAAAAAGTGTTTTTTCCACACTAATACAAGTGCAAAAGTGGTTTCCTGCACCAACACAAGTGCGAAAAGTGGTTTTTCAACACTAACACAAGTGCGAAAAGTGGTTTTCCACACTAATACAAGTGCAAAATTGGTTTCCTGCACCAACACAAGTGCGAAAAATGGTTTTTCAACACTATCACAAGTGCCAAAAGTGTTTTTTCCACACTAATACAAGTGCAAAAGTGGTTTCCTGCACCAACACAAGTGCGAAAAGTGGTTTTTCAACACTAACACAAGTGCGAAAAGTGGTTTTTCAACACTATCACAAGTGCAAAAAAGTGTTTTTTCCACACTAATACAAGTGAAAAAGTGCTTTTTCAACACTAACACAAGTGCGGAAAGTGGTTTTTCAACACTAACACAAGTGCGAAAAGTGTTTTTTCCACACTAATACAAGTGCAAAAGTGGTTTCCTGCACCAACACAAGTGCGAAAAGTGGTTTTTCAACACTAACACAAGTGCGAAAAGTGGTTTTTCAACACTAACACAAGTGCGAAAAGTGGTTTTTAAACACTAACACAAGTGCGAAAAGTGGTTTTTCAACACTAACACAAGTGCGAAAAGTGGTTTTCCACACTAATACAAGTGCAAAAGTGGTTTCCTGCACCAACACAAGGGCGAAAAGTGGTTTTTCAACACTAACACAGGTGCGAAAAGTGGTTTTTCAACACTATCACAAGTGCAAAAAGTGTTTTTTCCACACTAATACAAGTGCAAAAGTCGTTTCCTGCAACAACACAAGTGCGAAAAGTGGTTTTTCAACACTAACACAAGTGTGAAAAGTGGTTTTTCAACACGAACACAAGTGCGAAAAGTGGTTTTTCAACACTAACACAAGTGCGAAAAGTGTTTTTTCCTCACTAATACAAGTGCAAAAGTGGTTTCCTGCACCAACACAAGTGCGAAAAGTGGTTTTTCAACACTAACACAAGTGCGAAAAGTTGTTTTTCAACACTATCACAAGTGCAAAAAGTGTTTTTTCCACACTAATACAAGTGCAAAAGTGGTTTCCTGCACCAACACAAGTGCGAAAAGTGGTTTTTCAACACTAACACAAGTGTGAAAAGTGGTTTTTCAACACTATCACAAGTGCAAACAGTGTTTTTTCCACACTAATACAAGTGCAAAAGTGGTTTCCTTCACCAACACAAGTGCGAAAAGTGGTTTTTCAACACTAACACAAGTGCAAAAAGTGGTTTTCCACACTAAGACAAGTGCAAAATTGGTTTCCTGCACCAACACAAGTGCGAAAAGTGGTTTTTCAACACTAACACAAGTGCGAAAAGTGGTTTTTCAACACTATCACAAGTGCAAACAGTGTTTTTTCCACACTAATACAAGTGCAAAAGTGGTTTCCTGCACCAACACAAGTGCGAAAAGTGGTTTTTCAACACTAACACAAGTGCGAAAAGTGGTTTTTCAACACTATCACAAGTGCAAAAAGTGTTTTTTCCACACTAATACAGGTGAAAAAGTGGTTTTTCAACACTAACACAAGTGCGAAAAGTGGTTTTTCAACACTAACACAAGTGCGAAAAGTGTTTTTTCCACACTAATACAAGTGCAAAAGTTGTTTCCTGCACCAACACAAGTGCGAAAAGTGGTTTTTCAACACTAACACAAGTGCGAAAAGTAGTTTTTCAACACTAACACAAGTGCGAAAAGTGGTTTTTAAACACTAACACAAGTGCGAAAAGTGGTTTTTCAACACTAACACAAGTGCGAAAAGTGGTTTTTCCACACTAATACAAGTGCGAAAAGTGGTTTCCTGCACCAACACAAGTGCGAAAAGTGGTTTTTCCACACTAATACAAGTGCAAAAGTGGTTTCCTGCACCAACACAAGTGCGAAAAGTGGTTTTTCAACACTAACATAAGTGCGAAAAGTGGTTTTTCCACACTAATTCAAGTGCGAAAAGTGTTTTTTCCACACTAATACAAGTGCAAAAGTGGTTTCCTGCACCAACACAAGTGCGAAAAGTGGTTTTTCAACACTAACACAAGTGCGAAAAGTGGTTTTTCAACACTAACACAAGTGCGAAAAGTGTTTTTTCCACACTAATACAAGTGCGAAAAGTGGTTTCCTGCACCAACACAAGTGCGAAAAGTGGTTTTTCCACACTAATACAAGTGCAAAAGTGGTTTCCTGCACCAACACAAGTGCGAAAAGTGGTTTTTCAACACTAACATAAGTGCGAAAAGTGGTTTTTCCACACTAATTCAAGTGCGAAAAGTGTTTTTTCCACACTAATACAAGTGCAAAAGTGGTTTCCTGCACCAACACAAGTGCGAAAAGTGGTTTTTCAACACTAACACAAGTGCAAAAAGTGGTTTTTCAACACTATCACAAGTGCAAAAAGTGTTTTTTCCACACTAATACAAGTGCAAAAGTGGTTTCCTGCACCAACACAAGTGCGAAAAGTGGTTTTTCAACACTAACACAAGTGCGAAAAGTGGTTTTCCACACTAATACAAGTGCAAAATTGGTTTCCTGCACCAACACAAGTGCGAAAAGTGGTTTTTCAACACTACCACAAGTGCCAAAAGTGTTTTTTCCACACTAATACAAGTGCAAAAGTGGTTTCCTGCACCAACACAAGTGCGAAAAGTGGTTTTTCAACACTAACACAAGTGCGAAAAGTGGTTTTTCAACACTATCACAAGTACAAAAAGTGTTTTTTCCACACTAATACAAGTGAAAAAGTGCTTTTTCAACACTAACACAAGTGCGGAAAGTGGTTTTTCAACACTAACACAAGTGCGAAAAGTGTTTTTTCCACACTAATACAAGTGCAAAAGTGGTTTCCTGCACCAACACAAGTGCGAAAAGTGTTTTTTCAACACTAACACAAGTGCGAAAAGTGGTTTTTCAACACTAACACAAGTGCGAAAAGTGGTTTTTAAACACTAACACAAGTGCGAAAAGTGGTTTTTCAACACTCACACAAGTGCGAAAAGTGGTTTTCCACACTAATACAAGTGCAAAAGTGGTTTCCTGCACCAACACAAGTGCGAAAAGTGGTTTTTCAACACTAACACAGGTGCGAAAAGTGGTTTTTCAACACTATCACAAGTGCAAAAAGTGTTTTTTCCATACTAATACAAGTGCAAAAGTGGTTTCCTGCAACAACACAAGTGCGAAAAGTGGTTTTTCAACACTAACACAAGTGTGAAAAGTGGTTTTTCAACACGAACACAAGTGCGAAAAGTGGTTTTTCAACACTATCACAAGTGCAAAAAGTGTTTTTTCCACACTAATACAAGTGCAAAAGTGGTTTTTCAACAATAACACACAAGTGCGAAAAGTGGTTTTTCAACACTAACACAAGTGCGAAAAGTTGTTTTTCAACACTATCACAAGTGCAAAAAGTGTTTTTTCCACACTAATACAAGTGCAAAAGTGGTTTCCTGCACCAACACAAGTGCGAAAAGTGGTTTTTCCACACTAATACAAGTGCGAAAAGTGTTTTTTCCACACTAATACAAGTGCAAAAGTGGTTTCCTGCACCAACACAAGTGCGAAAAGTGGTTTTTCAACACTAACACAAGTGCGAAAAGTGGTTTTTCAACACTAACACAAGTGCGAAAAGTGGTTTTTCAACACTATCACAAGTGCAAAAAGTGTTTTTTCCACAATAATACAAGTGCAAAAGTGGTTTCCTGCACCAACACAAGTGCAAAAAGTGGTTTTTCAACACTATCACAAGTGCAAAAAGTGTTTTTTCCACACTAATACAAGTGCAAAAGTGGTTTCCTGCACCAACACAAGTGCGAAAAGTGGTTTTTCAACACTAACACAAGTGCGAAAAGTGGTTTTCCACACTAATACAAGTGCAAAATTGGTTTCCTGCACCAACACAAGTGCGAAAAATGGTTTTTCAACACTATCACAAGTGCCAAAAGTGTTTTTTCCACACTAATACAAGTGCAAAAGTGGTTTCCTGCACCAACACAAGTGCGAAAAGTGGTTTTTCAACACTAACACAAGTGCGAAAAGTGGTTTTTCAACACTATCACAAGTGCAAAAAGTGTTTTTTCCACACTAATACAAGTGAAAAAGTGCTTTTTCAACACTAACACAAGTGCGGAAAGTGGTTTTTCAACACTAACACAAGTGCGAAAAGTGTTTTTTCCACACTAATACAAGTGCAAAAGTGGTTTCCTGCACCAACACAAGTGCGAAAAGTGGTTTTTCAACACTAACACAAGTGCGAAAAGTGGTTTTTCAACACTAACACAAGTGCGAAAAGTGGTTTTTAAACACTAACACAAGTGCGAAAAGTGGTTTTTCAACACTAACACAAGTGCGAAAAGTGGTTTTCCACACTAATACAAGTGCAAAAGTGGTTTCCTGCACCAACACAAGTGCGAAAAGTGGTTTTTCAACACTAACACAGGTGCGAAAAGTGGTTTTTCAACACTATCACAAGTGCAAAAAGTGTTTTTTCCACACTAATACAAGTGCAAAAGTGGTTTCCTGCAACAACACAAGTGCGAAAAGTGGTTTTTCAACACTAACACAAGTGTGAAAAGTGGTTTTTCAACACGAACACAAGTGCGAAAAGTGGTTTTTCAACACTACCACAAGTGCAAAAAGTGTTTTTTCCACACTAATACAAGTGCAAAAGTGGTTTTTCAACAATAACACAAGAGCGAAAAGTGGTTTTTCAACACTAACAAGTGCGAAAAGTGTTTTTTCCTCACTAATACAAGTGCAAAAGTGGTTTCCTGCACCAACACAAGTGCGAAAAGTGGTTTTTCAACACTAACACAAATGCGAAAAGTTGTTTTTCAACACTATCACAAGTGCAAAAAGTGTTTTTTCCACACTAATACAAGTGCAAAAGTGGTTTCCTGCACCAACACAAGTGCGAAAAGTGGTTTTTCAACACTAACACAAGTGCGAAAAGTGGTTTTTCAACACTAACACAAGTGCGAAAAGTGGTTTTTCCACACTAATACAAGTGCAAAAGTGGTTTCCTGCACCAACATGTGCGAAAAGTGGTTTTTCAACACTAACACAAGTGCGAAAAGTGGTTTTTCAACACTAACACAAGTGCGAAAAGTGTTTTTCCACACTAATACAAGTGCAAAAGTGGTTTCCTGCACCAACACAAGTGTGAAAAGTGGTTTTTCAACACTAACACAAGTGTGAAAAGTGGTTTTTCAACACTAACACAAGTGCGAAAAGTGGTTTTTCCACACTAATACAAGTGCAAAAGTGGTTTCTTGCACCAACACAAGTGCGAAAAGTGGTTTTTCAACACTAACACAAGTGCGAAAAGTGGTTTTTCAACACTAACACAAGTGCAAAAAGTGTTTTTTCCACACTAATACAAGTGCAAAAGTGGTTTCCTGCACCAACACAAGTGCGAAAAGTGGTTTTTCAACACTATCACAAGTGCAAAAAGTGTTTTTTCCACACTAATACAAGTGCAAAAGTGGTTTCCTGCACCAACACAAGTGCGAAAAGTGGTTTTTCAACACTAACACAAGTGCGAAAAGTGGTTTTTCAACACTAACACAAGTGCGAAAAGTGGTTTTTCAACACTAACACAAGTGCGAAAAGTGGTTTTTCCACACTAATACAAGTGCAAAAGTGGTTTCCTGCACCAACACAAGTGCTAAAAGTGGTTTTTCAACACTAACACAAGTGCGAAAAGTGGTTTTTCAACACTATCACAAGTGCAAAAAGTGTTTTTTCCACACTAATACAAGTGCAAAAGTGTTTCCTGCACCAACACAAGTGCGAAAAGTGGTTTTTCAACACTAACACAAGTGCGAAAAGTGGTTTTTCAACACTATCACAAGTTCCAAAAGTGTTTTTTCCACACTAATACAAGTGCAAAAGTGGTTTCCTGCACCAACACAAGTGCGAAAAGTGGTTTTTCAACACTAACACAAGAGCGAAAAGTGGTTTTTCAACACTATCACAAGTGCAAAAAGTGTTTTTTCCACACTAATACAAGTGCAAAAGTGGTTTCCTGCACAAACACAAGTGCGAAAAGTGGTTTTTCAACACTAACACAAGTGCGAAAAGTGGTTTTTCAACACTATCACAAGTGCAAAAAGTGTTTTTTCCACACTAATACAAGTGCAAAAGTGGTTTCCTGCACCAACACAAGTGCGAAAAGTGGTTTTTCAACACTAACACAAGTGCGAAAAGTGGTTTTTCAACACTTACACAAGTGCGAAAAGTGGTTTTTCAACACTATCACAAGTGCAAAAAGTGTTTTTTCCACACTAATACAAGTGCAAAAGTGGTTTCCTGCACCAACACAAGTGCGAAAAGTGGTTTTTCAACACTAACACAAGTGCGAAAAGTGGTTTTTCAACACTATCACAAGTGCAAAAAGTGTTTTTTCCACACTAATACAAGTGCAAAAGTGGTTTCCTGCACCAACACGTGCGAAAAGTGGTTTTTCAACACTAACACAAGTGCGAAAAGTGGTTTTTCAACACTAACACAAGTGCGAAAAGTGGTTTTTCAACACTATCACAAGTGCAAAAAGTGTTTTTTCCACAATAATACAAGTGCAAAAGTGGTTTCCTGCACCAACACAAGTGCAAAAAGTGGTTTTTCAACACTATCACAAGTGCAAAAAGTGTTTTTTCCACACTAATACAAGTGCAAAAGTGGTTTCCTGCACCAACACAAGTGCGAAAAGTGGTTTTTCAACACTAACACAAGTGCGAAAAGTGGTTTTCCACACTAATACAAGTGCAAAATTGGTTTCCTGCACCAACACAAGTGCGAAAAATGGTTTTTCAACACTATCACAAGTGCCAAAAGTGTTTTTTCCACACTAATACAAGTGCAAAAGTGGTTTCCTGCACCAACACAAGTGCGAAAAGTGGTTTTTCAACACTAACACAAGTGCGAAAAGTGGTTTTTCAACACTATCACAAGTGCAAAAAAGTGTTTTTTCCACACTAATACAAGTGAAAAAGTGCTTTTTCAACACTAACACAAGTGCGGAAAGTGGTTTTTCAACACTAACACAAGTGCGAAAAGTGTTTTTTCCACACTAATACAAGTGCAAAAGTGGTTTCCTGCACCAACACAAGTGCGAAAAGTGGTTTTTCAACACTAACACAAGTGCGAAAAGTGGTTTTTCAACACTAACACAAGTGCGAAAAGTGGTTTTTAAACACTAACACAAGTGCGAAAAGTGGTTTTTCAACACTAACACAAGTGCGAAAAGTGGTTTTCCACACTAATACAAGTGCAAAAGTGGTTTCCTGCACCAACACAAGGGCGAAAAGTGGTTTTTCAACACTAACACAGGTGCGAAAAGTGGTTTTTCAACACTATCACAAGTGCAAAAAGTGTTTTTTCCACACTAATACAAGTGCAAAAGTCGTTTCCTGCAACAACACAAGTGCGAAAAGTGGTTTTTCAACACTAACACAAGTGTGAAAAGTGGTTTTTCAACACGAACACAAGTGCGAAAAGTGGTTTTTCAACACTAACACAAGTGCGAAAAGTGTTTTTTCCTCACTAATACAAGTGCAAAAGTGGTTTCCTGCACCAACACAAGTGCGAAAAGTGGTTTTTCAACACTAACACAAGTGCGAAAAGTTGTTTTTCAACACTATCACAAGTGCAAAAAGTGTTTTTTCCACACTAATACAAGTGCAAAAGTGGTTTCCTGCACCAACACAAGTGCGAAAAGTGGTTTTTCAACACTAACACAAGTGTGAAAAGTGGTTTTTCAACACTATCACAAGTGCAAACAGTGTTTTTTCCACACTAATACAAGTGCAAAAGTGGTTTCCTTCACCAACACAAGTGCGAAAAGTGGTTTTTCAACACTAACACAAGTGCAAAAAGTGGTTTTCCACACTAAGACAAGTGCAAAATTGGTTTCCTGCACCAACACAAGTGCGAAAAGTGGTTTTTCAACACTAACACAAGTGCGAAAAGTGGTTTTTCAACACTATCACAAGTGCAAACAGTGTTTTTTCCACACTAATACAAGTGCAAAAGTGGTTTCCTGCACCAACACAAGTGCGAAAAGTGGTTTTTCAACACTAACACAAGTGCGAAAAGTGGTTTTTCAACACTATCACAAGTGCAAAAAGTGTTTTTTCCACACTAATACAGGTGAAAAAGTGGTTTTTCAACACTAACACAAGTGCGAAAAGTGGTTTTTCAACACTAACACAAGTGCGAAAAGTGTTTTTTCCACACTAATACAAGTGCAAAAGTTGTTTCCTGCACCAACACAAGTGCGAAAAGTGGTTTTTCAACACTAACACAAGTGCGAAAAGTAGTTTTTCAACACTAACACAAGTGCGAAAAGTGGTTTTTAAACACTAACACAAGTGCGAAAAGTGGTTTTTCAACACTAACACAAGTGCGAAAAGTGGTTTTTCCACACTAATACACGTGCAAAAGTGGTTTCCTGCACCAACACAAGTGCGAAAAGTGGTTTTTCAACACTAACACAAGTGCGAAAAGTGGTTTTTCAACACTAACACAAGTGCGAAAAGTGTTTTTTCCACACTAATACAAGTGCGAAAAGTGGTTTCCTGCACCAACACAAGTGCGAAAAGTGGTTTTTCCACACTAATACAAGTGCAAAAGTGGTTTCCTGCACCAACACAAGTGCGAAAAGTGGTTTTTCAACACTAACATAAGTGCGAAAAGTGGTTTTTCCACACTAATTCAAGTGCGAAAAGTGTTTTTTCCACACTAATACAAGTGCAAAAGTGGTTTCCTGCACCAACACAAGTGCGAAAAGTGGTTTTTCAACACTAACACAAGTGCAAAAAGTCGTTTTTCAACACTATCACAAGTGCAAAAAGTGTTTTTTCCACACTAATACAAGTGCAAAAGTGGTTTCCTGCACCAACACAAGTGCGAAAAGTGGTTTTTCAACACTAACACAAGTGCGAAAAGTGGTTTTCCACACTAATACAAGTGCAAAATTGGTTTCCTGCACCAACACAAGTGCGAAAAGTGGTTTTTCAACACTACCACAAGTGCCAAAAGTGTTTTTTCCACACTAATACAAGTGCAAAAGTGGTTTCCTGCACCAACACAAGTGCGAAAAGTGGTTTTTCAACACTAACACAAGTGCGAAAAGTGGTTTTTCAACACTATCACAAGTACAAAAAGTGTTTTTTCCACACTAATACAAGTGAAAAAGTGCTTTTTCAACACTAACACAAGTGCGGAAAGTGGTTTTTCAACACTAACACAAGTGCGAAAAGTGTTTTTTCCACACTAATACAAGTGCAAAAGTGGTTTCCTGCACCAACACAAGTGCAAAAAGTGTTTTTTCAACACTAACACAAGTGCGAAAAGTGGTTTTTCAACACTAACACAAGTGCGAAAAGTGGTTTTTAAACACTAACACAAGTGCGAAAAGTGGTTTTTCAACACTCACACAAGTGCGAAAAGTGGTTTTCCACACTAATACAAGTGCAAAAGTGGTTTCCTGCACCAACACAAGTGCGAAAAGTGGTTTTTCAACACTAACACAGGTGCGAAAAGTGGTTTTTCAACACTATCACAAGTGCAAAAAGTGTTTTTTCCATACTAATACAAGTGCAAAAGTGGTTTCCTGCAACAACACAAGTGCGAAAAGTGGTTTTTCAACACTAACACAAGTGTGAAAAGTGGTTTTTCAACACGAACACAAGTGCGAAAAGTGGTTTTTCAACACTATCACAAGTGCAAAAAGTGTTTTTTCCACACTAATACAAGTGCAAAAGTGGTTTTTCAACAATAACACACAAGTGCGAAAAGTGGTTTTTCAACACTAACACAAGTGCGAAAAGTTGTTTTTCAACACTATCACAAGTGCAAAAAGTGTTTTTTCCACACTAATACAAGTGCAAAAGTGGTTTCCTGCACCAACACAAGTGCGAAAAGTGGTTTTTCCACACTAATACAAGTGCGAAAAGTGTTTTTTCCACACTAATACAAGTGCAAAAGTGGTTTCCTGCACCAACACAAGTGCGAAAAGTGGTTTTTCAACACTAACACAAGTGTGAAAAGTGGTTTTTCAACACTATCACAAGTGCAAACAGTGTTTTTTCCACACTAATACAAGTGCAAAAGTGGTTTCCTTCACCAACACAAGTGCGAAAAGTGGTTTTTCAACACTAACACAAGTGCAAAAAGTGGTTTTCCACACTAAGACAAGTGCAAAATTGGTTTCCTGCACCAACACAAGTGCGAAAAGTGGTTTTTCAACACTAACACAAGTGCGAAAAGTGGTTTTTCAACACTATCACAAGTGCAAACAGTGTTTTTTCCACACTAATACAAGTGCAAAAGTGGTTTCCTGCACCAACACAAGTGCGAAAAGTGGTTTTTCAACACTAACACAAGTGCGAAAAGTGGTTTTTCAACACTATCACAAGTGCAAAAAGTGTTTTTTCCACACTAATACAGGTGAAAAAGTGGTTTTTCAACACTAACACAAGTGCGAAAAGTGGTTTTTCAACACTAACACAAGTGCGAAAAGTGTTTTTTCCACACTAATACAAGTGCAAAAGTTGTTTCCTGCACCAACACAAGTGCGAAAAGTGGTTTTTCAACACTAACACAAGTGCGAAAAGTGGTTTTTCAACACTAACACAAGTGCGAAAAGTGGTTTTTAAACACTAACACAAGTGCGAAAAGTGGTTTTTCAACACTAACACAAGTGCGAAAAGTGGTTTTTCCACACTAATACACGTGCAAAAGTGGTTTCCTGCACCAACACAAGTGCGAAAAGTGGTTTTTCAACACTAACACAAGTGCGAAAAGTGGTTTTTCAACACTAACACAAGTGCGAAAAGTGTTTTTTCCACACTAATACAAGTGCGAAAAGTGGTTTCCTGCACCAACACAAGTGCGAAAAGTGGTTTTCCACACTAATACAAGTGCAAAAGTGGTTTCCTGCACCAACACAAGTGCGAAAAGTGGTTTTTCAACACTAACACAGGTGCGAAAAGTGGTTTTTCAACACTATCACAAGTGCAAAAAGTGTTTTTTCCATACTAATACAAGTGCAAAAGTGGTTTCCTGCAACAACACAAGTGCGAAAAGTGGTTTTTCAACACTAACACAAGTGTGAAAAGTGGTTTTTCAACACGAACACAAGTGCGAAAAGTGGTTTTTCAACACTATCACAAGTGCAAAAAGTGTTTTTTCCACACTAATACAAGTGCAAAAGTGGTTTTTCAACACTAACACAAGTGCGAAAAGTGGTTTTTCCACACTAATACATGTGCAAAAGTGGTTTCCTGCACCAACACAAGTGCGAAAAGTGGTTTTTCAACACTAACACAAGTGCGAAAAGTGGTTTTTCAACACTAACACAAGTGCGAAAAGTGTTTTTTCCACACTAATACAAGTGCGAAAAGTGGTTTCCTGCACCAACACAAGTGCGAAAAGTGGTTTTTCCACACGAATACAAGTGCAAAAGTGGTTTCCTGCACCAACACAAGTGCGAAAAGTGGTTTTTCAACACTAACATAAGTGCGAAAAGTGGTTTTTCCACACTAATACAAGTGCGAAAAGTGTTTTTTCCACACTAATACAAGTGCAAAAGTGGTTTCCTGCACCAACACAAGTGCGAAAAGTGGTTTTTCAACACTAACATAAGTGCAAAAAGTGGTTTTTCAACACTATCACAAGTGCAAAAAGTGTTTTTTCCACACTAATACAAGTGCAAAAGTGGTTTCCTGCACCAACACAAGTGCGAAAATTGGTTTTTCAACACTAACACAAGTGCGAAAAGTGGTTTTCCACACTAATACAAGTGCAAAATTGGTTTCCTGCACCAACACAAGTGCGAAAAGTGGTTTTTCAACACTACCACAAGTGCCAAAAGTGTTTTTTCCACACTAATACAAGTGCAAAAGTGGTTTCCTGCACCAACACAAGTGCGAAAAGTGGTTTTTCAACACTAACACAAGTGCGAAAAGTGGTTTTTCAACACGATCACAAGTACAAAAAGTGTTTTTTCCACACTAATACAAGTGAAAAAGTGCTTTTTCAACACTAACACAAGTGCGGAAAGTGGTTTTTCAACACTAACACAAGTGCGAAAAGTGTTTTTTCCACACTAATACAAGTGCAAAAGTGGTTTCCTGCACCAACACAAGTGCGAAAAGTGTTTTTTCAACACTAACACAAGTGCGAAAAGTGGTTTTTCAACACTAACACAAGTGCGAAAAGTGGTTTTTAAACACTAACACAAGTGCGAAAAGTGGTTTTTCAACACTCACACAAGTGCGAAAAGTGGTTTTCCACACTAATACAAGTGCAAAAGTGGTTTCCTGCACCAACACAAGTGCGAAAAGTGGTTTTTCAACACTAACACAGGTGCGAAAAGTGGTTTTTCAACACTATCACAAGTGCAAAAAGTGTTTTTTCCATACTAATACAAGTGCAAAAGTGGTTTCCTGCAACAACACAAGTGCGAAAAGTGGTTTTTCAACACTAACACAAGTGTGAAAAGTGGTTTTTCAACACGAACACAAGTGCGAAAAGTGGTTTTTCAACACTATCACAAGTGCAAAAAGTGTTTTTTCCACACTAATACAAGTGCAAAAGTGGTTTTTCAACAATAACACACAAGTGCGAAAAGTGGTTTTTCAACACTAACACAAGTGCGAAAAGTTGTTTTTCAACACTATCACAAGTGCAAAAAGTGTTTTTTCCACACTAATACAAGTGCAAAAGTGGTTTCCTGCACCAACACAAGTGCGAAAAGTGGTTTTTCCACACTAATACAAGTGCGAAAAGTGTTTTTTCCACACTAATACAAGTGCAAAAGTGGTTTCCTGCACCAACACAAGTGCGAAAAGTGGTTTTTCAACACTAACACAAGTGTGAAAAGTGGTTTTTCAACACTATCACAAGTGCAAACAGTGTTTTTTCCACACTAATACAAGTGCAAAAGTGGTTTCCTTCACCAACACAAGTGCGAAAAGTGGTTTTTCAACACTAACACAAGTGCAAAAAGTGGTTTTCCACACTAAGACAAGTGCAAAATTGGTTTCCTGCACCAACACAAGTGCGAAAAGTGGTTTTTCAACACTAACACAAGTGCGAAAAGTGGTTTTTCAACACTATCACAAGTGCAAACAGTGTTTTTTCCACACTAATACAAGTGCAAAAGTGGTTTCCTGCACCAACACAAGTGCGAAAAGTGGTTTTTCAACACTAACACAAGTGCGAAAAGTGGTTTTTCAACACTATCACAAGTGCAAAAAGTGTTTTTTCCACACTAATACAGGTGAAAAAGTGGTTTTTCAACACTAACACAAGTGCGAAAAGTGGTTTTTCAACACTAACACAAGTGCGAAAAGTGTTTTTTCCACACTAATACAAGTGCAAAAGTTGTTTCCTGCACCAACACAAGTGCGAAAAGTGGTTTTTCAACACTAACACAAGTGCGAAAAGTGGTTTTTCAACACTAACACAAGTGCGAAAAGTGGTTTTTAAACACTAACACAAGTGCGAAAAGTGGTTTTTCAACACTAACACAAGTGCGAAAAGTGGTTTTTCCACACTAATACACGTGCAAAAGTGGTTTCCTGCACCAACACAAGTGCGAAAAGTGGTTTTTCAACACTAACACAAGTGCGAAAAGTGGTTTTTCAACACTAACACAAGTGCGAAAAGTGTTTTTTCCACACTAATACAAGTGCGAAAAGTGGTTTCCTGCACCAACACAAGTGCGAAAAGTGGTTTTTCCACACTAATACAAGTGCAAAAGTGGTTTCCTGCACCAACACAAGTGCGAAAAGTGGTTTTTCAACACTAACATAAGTGCGAAAAGTGGTTTTTCCACACTAATACAAGTGCGAAAAGTGTTTTTTCCACACTAATACAAGTGCAAAAGTGGTTTCCTGCACCAACACAAGTGCGAAAAGTGGTTTTTCAACACTAACACAAGTGCAAAAAGTGGTTTTTCAACACTATCACAAGTGCAAAAAGTGTTTTTTCCACACTAATACAAGTGCAAAAGTGGTTTCCTGCACCAACACAAGTGCGAAAAGTGGTTTTTCAACACTAACACAAGTGCGAAAAGTGGTTTTCCACACTAATACAAGTGCAAAATTGGTTTCCTGCACCAACACAAGTGCGAAAAGTGGTTTTTCAACACTATCACAAGTGCCAAAAGTGTTTTTTTCCACACTAATACAAGTGCAAAAGTGGTTTCCTGCACCAACACAAGTGCGAAAAGTGGTTTTTCAACACTAACACAAGTGCGAAAAGTGGTTTTTCAACACTATCACAAGTACAAAAAGTGTTTTTTCCACACTAATACAAGTGAAAAAGTGCTTCTTCAACACTAACACAAGTGCGGAAAGTGGTTTTTCAACACTAACACAAGTGCGAAAAGTGTTTTTTCCACACTAATACAAGTGCAAAAGTGGTTTCCTGCACCAACACAAGTGCGAAAAGTGTTTTTTCAACACTAACACAAGTGCGAAAAGTGGTTTTTCAACACTAACACAAGTGCGAAAAGTGGTTTTTAAACACTAACACAAGTGCGAAAAGTGGTTTTTCAACACTAACACAAGTGCGAAAAGTGGTTTTCCACACTAATACAAGTGCAAAAGTGGTTTCCTGCACCAACACAAGTGCGAAAAGTGGTTTTTCAACACTAACACAGGTGCGAAAAGTGGTTTTTCAACACTATCACAAGTGCAAAAAGTGTTTTTTCCATACTAATACAAGTGCAAAAGTGGTTTCCTGCAACAACACAAGTGCGAAAAGTGGTTTTTCAACACTAACACAAGTGTGAAAAGTGGTTTTTCAACACGAACACAAGTGCGAAAAGTGGTTTTTCAACACTATCACAAGTGCAAAAAGTGTTTTTTCCACACTAATACAAGTGCAAAAGTGGTTTTTCAACAATAACACAAGTGCGAAAAGTGGTTTTTCAACACTAACACAAGTGCGAAAAGTGTTTTTTCCTCACTAATACAAGTGCAAAAGTGGTTTCCTGCACCAACACAAGTGCGAAAAGTGGTTTTTCAACACTAACACAAGTGCGAAAAGTTGTTTTTCAACACTATCACAAGTGCAAAAAGTGTTTTTTCCACACTAATACAAGTGCAAAAGTGGTTTCCTGCACCAACACAAGTGCGAAAAGTGGTTTTTCAACACTAACACAAGTGCGAAAAGTGGTTTTTCAACACCAACACAAGTGCGAAAAGTGGTTTTTCAACACTATCACAAGTGCAAAAAGTGTTTTTTCCACACTAATACAAGTGCAAAAGTGGTTTCCTGCACCAACACAAGTGCGAAAAGTGGTTTTTCAACACTAACACAAGTGCGAAAAGTGGTTTTTCAACACTATCACAAGTGCAAAAAGTGTTTTTTCCACACTAATACAAGTGCAAAAGTGGTTTCCTGCACCAACACGTGCGAAAAGTGGTTTTTCAACACTAACACAAGTGCGCAAAGTGGTTTTTCAACACTAACACAAGTGCGAAAAGTGGTTTTTCAACACTATCACAAGTGCAAAAAGTGTTTTTTCCACACTAATACAAGTGCAAAAGTGGTTTCCTGCACCAACATGTGCGAAAAGTGGTTTTTCAACACTAACACAAGTGCGAAAAGTGGTTTTTCAACACTAACACAAGTGCGAAAAGTGTTTTTTCCACACTAATACAAGTGCAAAAGTGGTTTCCTGCACCAACACAAGTGTGAAAAGTGGTTTTTCAACACTAACACAAGTGCGAAAAGTGGTTTTTCAACACTAACACAAGTGCGAAAAGTGGTTTTTCCACACTAATACAAGTGCAAAAGTGGTTTCCTGCACCAACATGTGCGAAAAGTGGTTTTTCAACACTAACACAAGTGCGAAAAGTGGTTTTTCAACACTAACACAAGTGCGAAAAGTGTTTTTTCCACACTAATACAAGTGCAAAAGTGGTTTCTTGCACCAACACAAGTGCGAAAAGTGGTTTTTCAACACTAACACAAGTGCGAAAAGTGGTTTTTCAACACTAACACAAGTGCAAAAAGTGTTTTTTCCACACTAATACAAGTGCAAAAGTGGTTTCCTGCACCAACACAAGTGCGAAAAGTGGTTTTTCAACACTATCACAAGTGCAAAAAGTGTTTTTTCCACACTAATACAAGTGCAAAAGTGGTTTCCTGCACCAACACAAGTGCGAAAAGTGGTTTTTCAACACTAACACAAGTGCGAAAAGTGGTTTTTCAACACTAACACAAGTGCGAAAAGTGGTTTTTCAACACTAACACAAGTGCGAAAAGTGGTTTTTCCACACTAATACAAGTGCAAAAGTGGTTTCCTGCACCAACACAAGTGCTAAAAGTGGTTTTTCAACACTAACACAAGTGCGAAAAGTGGTTTTTCAACACTATCACAAGTGCAAAAAGTGTTTTTTCCACACTAATACAAGTGCAAAAGTGTTTCCTGCACCAACACAAGTGCGAAAAGTGGTTTTTCAACACTAACACAAGTGCGAAAAGTGGTTTTTCAACACTATCACAAGTTCAAAAAGTGTTTTTTCCACACTAATACAAGTGCAAAAGTGGTTTCCTGCACCAACACAAGTGCGAAAAGTGGTTTTTCCACACTAATACAAGTGCGAAAAGTGTTTTTTCCACACTAATACAAGTGCAAAAGTGGTTTCCTGCACCAACACAAGTGCGAAAAGTGGTTTTTCAACACTAACACAAGTGTGAAAAGTGGTTTTTCAACACTATCACAAGTGCAAACAGTGTTTTTTCCACACTAATACAAGTGCAAAAGTGGTTTCCTTCACCAACACAAGTGCGAAAAGTGGTTTTTCAACACTAACACAAGTGCAAAAAGTGGTTTTCCACACTAAGACAAGTGCAAAATTGGTTTCCTGCACCAACACAAGTGCGAAAAGTGGTTTTTCAACACTAACACAAGTGCGAAAAGTGGTTTTTCAACACTATCACAAGTGCAAACAGTGTTTTTTCCACACTAATACAAGTGCAAAAGTGGTTTCCTGCACCAACACAAGTGCGAAAAGTGGTTTTTCAACACTAACACAAGTGCGAAAAGTGGTTTTTCAACACTATCACAAGTGCAAAAAGTGTTTTTTCCACACTAATACAGGTGAAAAAGTGGTTTTTCAACACTAACACAAGTGCGAAAAGTGGTTTTTCAACACTAACACAAGTGCGAAAAGTGTTTTTTCCACACTAATACAAGTGCAAAAGTTGTTTCCTGCACCAACACAAGTGCGAAAAGTGGTTTTTCAACACTAACACAAGTGCGAAAAGTGGTTTTTCAACACTAACACAAGTGCGAAAAGTGGTTTTTAAACACTAACACAAGTGCGAAAAGTGGTTTTTCAACACTAACACAAGTGCGAAAAGTGGTTTTTCCACACTAATACACGTGCAAAAGTGGTTTCCTGCACCAACACAAGTGTGAAAAGTGGTTTTTCAACACTAACACAAGTGCGAAAAGTGGTTTTTCAACACTAACACAAGTGCGAAAAGTGTTTTTTCCACACTAATACAAGTGCGAAAAGTGGTTTCCTGCACCAACACAAGTGCGAAAAGTGGTTTTTCCACACTAATACAAGTGCAAAAGTGGTTTCCTGCACCAACACAAGTGCGAAAAGTGGTTTTTCAACACTAACATAAGTGCGAAAAGTGGTTTTTCCACACTAATACAAGTGCGAAAAGTGTTTTTTCCACACTAATACAAGTGCAAAAGTGGTTTCCTGCACCAACACAAGTGCGAAAAGTGGTTTTTCAACACTAACACAAGTGCAAAAAGTGGTTTTTCAACACTATCACAAGTGCAAAAAGTGTTTTTTCCACACTAATACAAGTGCAAAAGTGGTTTCCTGCACCAACACAAGTGCGAAAAGTGGTTTTTCAACACTAACACAAGTGCGAAAAGTGGTTTTCCACACTAATACAAGTGCAAAATTGGTTTCCTGCACCAACACAAGTGCGAAAAGTGGTTTTTCAACACTATCACAAGTGCCAAAAGTGTTTTTTCCACACTAATACAAGTGCAAAAGTGGTTTCCTGCACCAACACAAGTGCGAAAAGTGGTTTTTCAACACTAACACAAGTGCGAAAAGTGGTTTTTCAACACTATCACAAGTACAAAAAGTGTTTTTTCCACACTAATACAAGTGAAAAAGTGCTTTTTCAACACTAACACAAGTGCGGAAAGTGGTTTTTCAACACTAACACAAGTGCGAAAAGTGTTTTTTCCACACTAATACAAGTGCAAAAGTGGTTTCCTGCACCAACACAAGTGCGAAAAGTGTTTTTTCAACACTAACACAAGTGCGAAAAGTGGTTTTTCAACACTAACACAAGTGCGAAAAGTGGTTTTTAAACACTAACACAAGTGCGAAAAGTGGTTTTTCAACACTAACACAAGTGCGAAAAGTGGTTTTCCACACTAATACAAGTGCAAAAGTGGTTTCCTGCACCAACACAAGTGCGAAAAGTGGTTTTTCAACACTAACACAGGTGCGAAAAGTGGTTTTTCAACACTATCACAAGTGCAAAAAGTGTTTTTTCCATACTAATACAAGTGCAAAAGTGGTTTCCTGCAACAACACAAGTGCGAAAAGTGGTTTTTCAACACTAACACAAGTGTGAAAAGTGGTTTTTCAACACGAACACAAGTGCGAAAAGTGGTTTTTCAACACTATCACAAGTGCAAAAAGTGTTTTTTCCACACTAATACAAGTGCAAAAGTGGTTTTTCAACAATAACACAAGTGCGAAAAGTGGTTTTTCAACACTAACACAAGTGCGAAAAGTGTTTTTTCCTCACTAATACAAGTGCAAAAGTGGTTTCCTGCACCAACACAAGTGCGAAAAGTGGTTTTTCAACACTAACACAAGTGCGAAAAGTTGTTTTTCAACACTATCACAAGTGCAAAAAGTGTTTTTTCCACACTAATACAAGTGCAAAAGTGGTTTCCTGCACCAACACAAGTGCGAAAAGTGGTTTTTCAACACTAACACAAGTGCGAAAAGTGGTTTTTCAACACCAACACAAGTGCGAAAAGTGGTTTTTCAACACTATCACAAGTGCAAAAAGTGTTTTTTCCACACTAATACAAGTGCAAAAGTGGTTTCCTGCACCAACACAAGTGCGAAAAGTGGTTTTTCAACACTAACACAAGTGCGAAAAGTGGTTTTTCAACACTATCACAAGTGCAAAAAGTGTTTTTTCCACACTAATACAAGTGCAAAAGTGGTTTCCTGCACCAACACGTGCGAAAAGTGGTTTTTCAACACTAACACAAGTGCGAAAAGTGGTTTTTCAACACTAACACAAGTGCGAAAAGTGGTTTTTCAACACTATCACAAGTGCAAAAAGTGTTTTTTCCACACTAATACAAGTGCAAAAGTGGTTTCCTGCACCAACACAAGTGTGAAAAGTGGTTTTTCAACACTAACACAAGTGCGAAAAGTGGTTTTTCAACACTAACACAAGTGCGAAAAGTGGTTTTTCCACACTAATACAAGTGCAAAAGTGGTTTCCTGCACCAACATGTGCGAAAAGTGGTTTTTCAACACTAACACAAGTGCGAAAAGTGGTTTTTCAACACTAACACAAGTGCGAAAAGTGTTTTTTCCACACTAATACAAGTGCAAAAGTGGTTTCCTGCACCAACACAAGTGTGAAAAGTGGTTTTTCAACACTAACACAAGTGCGAAAAGTGGTTTTTCAACACTAACACAAGTGCGAAAAGTGGTTTTTCCACACTAATACAAGTGCAAAAGTGGTTTCTTGCACCAACACAAGTGCGAAAAGTGGTTTTTCAACACTAACACAAGTGCGAAAAGTGGTTTTTCAACACTAACACAAGTGCAAAAAGTGTTTTTTCCACACTAATACAAGTGCAAAAGTGGTTTCCTGCACCAACACAAGTGCGAAAAGTGGTTTTTCAACACAATCACAAGTGCAAAAAGTGTTTTTTCCACACTAATACAAGTGCAAAAGTGGTTTCCTGCACCAACACAAGTGCGAAAAGTGGTTTTTCAACACTAACACAAGTGCGAAAAGTGGTTTTTCAACACTAACACAAGTGCGAAAAGTGGTTTTTCAACACTAACACAAGTGCGAAAAGTGGTTTTTCCACACTAATACAAGTGCAAAAGTGGTTTCCTGCACCAACACAAGTGCTAAAAGTGGTTTTTCAACACTAACACAAGTGCGAAAAGTGGTTTTTCAACACTATCACAAGTGCAAAAAGTGTTTTTTCCACACTAATACAAGTGCAAAAGTGTTTCCTGCACCAACACAAGTGCGAAAAGTGGTTTTTCAACACTAACACAAGTGCGAAAAGTGGTTTTTCAACACTATCACAAGTTCAAAAAGTGTTTTTTCCACACTAATACAAGTGCAAAAGTGGTTTCCTGCACCAACACAAGTGCGAAAAGTGGTTTTTCAACACTAACACAAGAGCGAAAAGTGGTTTTTCAACACTATCACAAGTGCAAAAAGTGTTTTTTCCACACTAATACAAGTGCAAAAGTGGTTTCCTGCACAAACACAAGTGCGAAAAGTGGTTTTTCAACACTAACACAAGTGCGAAAAGTGGTTTTTCAACACTATCACAAGTGCAAAAAGTGTTTTTTCCACACTAATACAAGTGCAAAAGTGGTTTCCTGCACCAACACAAGTGCGAAATGTGGTTTTTCAACACTAACACAAGTGCGAAAAGTGGTTTTTCAACACTAACACAAGTGCGAAAAGTGGTTTTTCAACACTAACACAAGTGCGAAAAGTGGTTTTTCCACACTAATACAAGTGCAAAAGTGGTTTCCTGCACCAACACAAGTGCGAAAAGTGGTTTTTCAACACTAACACAAGTGTGAAAAGTGGTTTTTCAACACTATCACAAGTGCAAAAAGTGTTTTTTCCACACTAATACAAGTGCAAAAGTGGTTTCCTGCACCAACACAAGTGCGAAAAGTGGTTTTTCAACACTAACACAAGTGCGAAAAGTGGTTTTTCAACACTAACACAAGTGCGAAAAGTGGTTTTTCAACACTAACACAAGTGCGAAAAGTGGTTTTTCAACACTAACACAAGTGCGAAAAGTGGTTTTCCACACTAATACAAGTGCAAAAGTGGTTTCCTGCACCAACACAAGTGCGAAAAGTGGTTTTTCAACACTAACACAAGTGCGAAAAGTGATTTTTCAACACTATCACAAGTGCAAAAAGTGTTTTTTTCACACTAATACAAGTGCAAAAGTGGTTTCCTGCACCAACACAAGTGCGAAAAGTGGGTTTTCAACACTAACACAAGTGCGAAAAGTGGGTTTTCAACACTAACACAAGTGCGAAAAGTGGTTTTTCAACACTAACACAAGTGCGAAAAGTGGTTTTTCAACACTAACACAAGTGCGAAAAGTGGTTTTTCAACACTAACACAAGTGCGAAAAGTGGTTTTTCCACACTAATACAAGTGCAAAAGTGGTTTCCTGCACCAACACAAGTGCTAAAAGTGGTTTTTCAACACTAACACAAGTGCGAAAAGTGGTTTTTCAACACTATCACAAGTGCAAAAAGTGTTTTTTCCACACTAATACAAGTGCAAAAGTGTTTCCTGCACCAACACAAGTGCGAAAAGTGGTTTTTCAACACTAACACAAGTGCGAAAAGTGGTTTTTCAACACTATCACAAGTTCAAAAAGTGTTTTTTCCACACTAATACAAGTGCAAAAGTGGTTTCCTGCACCAACACAAGTGCGAAAAGTGGTTTTTCATCACTAACACAAGAGCGAAAAGTGGTTTTTCAACACTATCACAAGTGCAAAAAGTGTTTTTTCCACACTAATACAAGTGCAAAAGTGGTTTCCTGCACAAACACAAGTGCGAAAAGTGGTTTTTCAACACTAACACAAGTGCGAAAAGTGGTTTTTCAACACTATCACAAGTGCAAAAAGTGTTTTTTCCACACTAATACAAGTGCAAAAGTGGTTTCCTGCACCAACACAAGTGCGAAAAGTGGTTTTTCAACACTAACACAAGTGCGAAAAGTGGTTTTTCAACACTTACACAAGTGCGAAAAGTGGTTTTTCAACACTATCACAAGTGCAAAAAGTGTTTTTTCCACACTAATACAAGTGCAAAAGTGGTTTCCTGCACCAACACAAGTGCGAAAAGTGGTTTTTCAACACTAACACAAGTGCGAAAAGTGGTTTTTCAACACTATCACAAGTGCAAAAAGTGTTTTTTCCACACTAATACAAGTGCAAAAGTGGTTTCCTGCACCAACACGTGCGAAAAGTGGTTTTTCAACACTAACACAAGTGCGAAAAGTGGTTTTTCAACACTAACACAAGTGCGAAAAGTGGTTTTTCAACACTATCACAAGTGCAAAAAGTGTTTTTTCCACAATAATACAAGTGCAAAAGTGGTTTCCTGCACCAACACAAGTGCAAAAAGTGGTTTTTCAACACTATCACAAGTGCAAAAAGTGTTTTTTCCACACTAATACAAGTGCAAAAGTGGTTTCCTGCACCAACACAAGTGCGAAAAGTGGTTTTTCAACACTAACACAAGTGCGAAAAGTGGTTTTCCACACTAATACAAGTGCAAAATTGGTTTCCTGCACCAACACAAGTGCGAAAAATGGTTTTTCAACACTATCACAAGTGCCAAAAGTGTTTTTTCCACACTAATACAAGTGCAAAAGTGGTTTCCTGCACCAACACAAGTGCGAAAAGTGGTTTTTCAACACTAACACAAGTGCGAAAAGTGGTTTTTCAACACTATCACAAGTGCAAAAAGTGTTTTTTCCACACTAATACAAGTGAAAAAGTGCTTTTTCAACACTAACACAAGTGCGGAAAGTGGTTTTTCAACACTAACACAAGTGCGAAAAGTGTTTTTTCCACACTAATACAAGTGCAAAAGTGGTTTCCTGCACCAACACAAGTGCGAAAAGTGGTTTTTCAACACTAACACAAGTGCGAAAAGTGGTTTTTCAACACTAACACAAGTGCGAAAAGTGGTTTTTAAACACTAACACAAGTGCGAAAAGTGGTTTTTCAACACTAACACAAGTGCGAAAAGTGGTTTTCCACACTAATACAAGTGCAAAAGTGGTTTCCTGCACCAACACAAGTGCGAAAAGTGGTTTTTCAACACTAACACAGGTGCGAAAAGTGGTTTTTCAACACTATCACAAGTGCAAAAAGTGTTTTTTCCACACTAATACAAGTGCAAAAGTCGTTTCCTGCAACAACACAAGTGCGAAAAGTGGTTTTTCAACACTAACACAAGTGTGAAAAGTGGTTTTTCAACACGAACACAAGTGCGAAAAGTGGTTTTTCAACACTATCACAAGTGCAAAAAGTGTTTTTTCCACACTAATACAAGTGCAAAAGTGGTTTTTCAACAATAACACAAGTGCGAAAAGTGGTTTTTCAACACTAACACAAGTGCGAAAAGTGTTTTTTCCTCACTAATACAAGTGCAAAAGTGGTTTCCTGCACCAACACAAGTGCGAAAAGTGGTTTTTCAACACTAACACAAGTGCGAAAAGTTGTTTTTCAACACTATCACAAGTGCAAAAAGTGTTTTTTCCACACTAATACAAGTGCAAAAGTGGTTTCCTGCACCAACACAAGTGCGAAAAGTGGTTTTTCCACACTAATACAAGTGCGAAAAGTGTTTTTTCCACACTAATACAAGTGCAAAAGTGGTTTCCTGCACCAACACAAGTGCGAAAAGTGGTTTTTCAACACTAACACAAGTGTGAAAAGTGGTTTTTCAACACTATCACAAGTGCAAACAGTGTTTTTTCCACACTAATACAAGTGCAAAAGTGGTTTCCTTCACCAACACAAGTGCGAAAAGTGGTTTTTCAACACTAACACAAGTGCAAAAAGTGGTTTTCCACACTAAGACAATTGCAAAATTGGTTTCCTGCACCAACACAAGTGCGAAAAGTGGTTTTTCAACACTAACACAAGTGCGAAAAGTGGTTTTTCAACACTATCACAAGTGCAAACAGTGTTTTTTCCACACTAATACAAGTGCAAAAGTGGTTTCCTGCACCAACACAAGTGCGAAAAGTGGTTTTTCAACACTAACACAAGTGCGAAAAGTGGTTTTTCAACACTATCACAAGTGCAAAAAGTGTTTTTTCCACACTAATACAGGTGAAAAAGTGGTTTTTCAACACTAACACAAGTGCGAAAAGTGGTTTTTCAACACTAACACAAGTGCGAAAAGTGTTTTTTCCACACTAATACAAGTGCAAAAGTTGTTTCCTGCACCAACACAAGTGCGAAAAGTGGTTTTTCAACACTAACACAAGTGCGAAAAGTGGTTTTTCAACACTAACACAAGTGCGAAAAGTGGTTTTTAAACACTAACACAAGTGCGAAAAGTGGTTTTTCAACACTAACACAAGTGCGAAAAGTGGTTTTTCCACACTAATACACGTGCAAAAGTGGTTTCCTGCACCAACACAAGTGCGAAAAGTGGTTTTTCAACACTAACACAAGTGCGAAAAGTGGTTTTTCAACACTAACACAAGTGCGAAAAGTGTTTTTTCCACACTAATACAAGTGCGAAAAGTGGTTTCCTGCACCAACACAAGTGCGAAAAGTGGTTTTTCCACACTAATACAAGTGCAAAAGTGGTTTCCTGCACCAACACAAGTGCGAAAAGTGGTTTTTCAACACTAACATAAGTGCGAAAAGTGGTTTTTCCACACTAATTCAAGTGCGAAAAGTGTTTTTTCCACACTAATACAAGTGCAAAAGTGGTTTCCTGCACCAACACAAGTGCGAAAAGTGGTTTTTCAACACTAACACAAGTGCAAAAAGTGGTTTTTCAACACTATCACAAGTGCAAAAAGTGTTTTTTCCACACTAATACAAGTGCAAAAGTGGTTTCCTGCACCAACACAAGTGCGAAAAGTGGTTTTTCAACACTAACACAAGTGCGAAAAGTGGTTTTCCACACTAATACAAGTGCAAAATTGGTTTCCTGCACCAACACAAGTGCGAAAAGTGGTTTTTCAACACTACCACAAGTGCCAAAAGTGTTTTTTCCACACTAATACAAGTGCAAAAGTGGTTTCCTGCACCAACACAAGTGCAAAAAGTGGTTTTTCAACACTAACACAAGTGCGAAAAGTGGTTTTTCAACACTATCACAAGTACAAAAAGTGTTTTTTCCACACTAATACAAGTGAAAAAGTGCTTTTTCAACACTAACACAAGTGCGGAAAGTGGTTTTTCAACACTAACACAAGTGCGAAAAGTGTTTTTTCCACACTAATACAAGTGCAAAAGTGGTTTCCTGCACCAACACAAGTGCGAAAAGTGTTTTTTCAACACTAACACAAGTGCGAAAAGTGGTTTTTCAACACTAACACAAGTGCGAAAAGTGGTTTTTAAACACTAACACAAGTGCGAAAAGTGGTTTTTCAACACTCACACAAGTGCGAAAAGTGGTTTTCCACACTAATACAAGTGCAAAAGTGGTTTCCTGCACCAACACAAGTGCGAAAAGTGGTTTTTCAACACTAACACAGGTGCGAAAAGTGGTTTTTCAACACTATCACAAGTGCAAAAAGTGTTTTTTCCATACTAATACAAGTGCAAAAGTGGTTTCCTGCAACAACACAAGTGCGAAAAGTGGTTTTTCAACACTAACACAAGTGTGAAAAGTGGTTTTTCAACACGAACACAAGTGCGAAAAGTGGTTTTTCAACACTATCACAAGTGCAAAAAGTGTTTTTTCCACACTAATACAAGTGCAAAAGTGGTTTTTCAACAATAACACACAAGTTCGAAAAGTGGTTTTTCAACACTAACACAAGTGCGAAAAGTTGTTTTTCAACACTATCACAAGTGCAAAAAGTGTTTTTTCCACACTAATACAAGTGCAAAAGTGGTTTCCTGCACCAACACAAGTGCGAAAAGTGGTTTTTCCACACTAATACAAGTGCGAAAAGTGTTTTTTCCACACTAATACAAGTGCAAAAGTGGTTTCCTGCACCAACACAAGTGCGAAAAGTGGTTTTTCAACACTACCACAAGTGTGAAAAGTGGTTTTTCAACACTATCACAAGTGCAAACAGTGTTTTTTCCACACTAATACAAGTGCAAAAGTGGTTTCCTTCACCAACACAAGTGCGAAAAGTGGTTTTTCAACACTAACACAAGTGCAAAAAGTGGTTTTCCACACTAAGACAAGTGCAAAATTGGTTTCCTGCACCAACACAAGTGCGAAAAGTGGTTTTTCAACACTAACACAAGTGCGAAAAGTGGTTTTTCAACACTATCACAAGTGCAAACAGTGTTTTTTCCACACTAATACAAGTGCAAAAGTGGTTTCCTGCACCAACACAAGTGCGAAAAGTGGTTTTTCAACACTAACACAAGTGCGAAAAGTGGTTTTTCAACACTATCACAAGTGCAAAAAGTGTTTTTTCCACACTAATACAGGTGAAAAAGTGGTTTTTCAACACTAACACAAGTGCGAAAAGTGGTTTTTCAACACTAACACAAGTGCGAAAAGTGTTTTTTCCACACTAATACAAGTGCAAAAGTTGTTTCCTGCACCAACACAAGTGCGAAAAGTGGTTTTTCAACACTAACACAAGTGCGAAAAGTGGTTTTTCAACACTAACACAAGTGCGAAAAGTGGTTTTTAAACACTAACACAAGTGCGAAAAGTGGTTTTTCAACACTAACACAAGTGCGAAAAGTGGTTTTTCCACACTAATACACGTGCAAAAGTGGTTTCCTGCACCAACACAAGTGCGAAAAGTGGTTTTTCAACACTAACACAAGTGCGAAAAGTGGTTTTTCAACACTAACACAAGTGCGAAAAGTGTTTTTTCCACACTAATACAAGTGCGAAAAGTGGTTTCCTGCACCAACACAAGTGCGAAAAGTGGTTTTCCACACTAATACAAGTGCAAAAGTGGTTTCCTGCACCAACACAAGTGCGAAAAGTGGTTTTTCAACACTAACACAGGTGCGAAAAGTGGTTTTTCAACACTATCACAAGTGCAAAAAGTGTTTTTTCCATACTAATACAAGTGCAAAAGTGGTTTCCTGCAACAACACAAGTGCGAAAAGTGGTTTTTCAACACTAACACAAGTGTGAAAAGTGGTTTTTCAACACGAACACAAGTGCGAAAAGTGGTTTTTCAACACTATCACAAGTGCAAAAAGTGTTTTTTCCACACTAATACAAGTGCAAAAGTGGTTTTTCAACACTAACACAAGTGCGAAAAGTGGTTTTTCCACACTAATACACGTGCAAAAGTGGTTTCCTGCACCAACACAAGTGCGAAAAGTGGTTTTTCAACACTAACACAAGTGCGAAAAGTGGTTTTTCAACACTAACACAAGTGCGAAAAGTGTTTTTTCCACACTAATACAAGTGCGAAAAGTGGTTTCCTGCACCAACACAAGTGCGAAAAGTGGTTTTTCCACACGAATACAAGTGCAAAAGTGGTTTCCTGCACCAACACAAGTGCGAAAAGTGGTTTTTCAACACTAACATAAGTGCGAAAAGTGGTTTTTCCACACTAATACAAGTGCGAAAAGTGTTTTTTCCACACTAATACAAGTGCAAAAGTGGTTTCCTGCACCAACACAAGTGCGAAAAGTGGTTTTTCAACACTAACATAAGTGCAAAAAGTGGTTTTTCAACACTATCACAAGTGCAAAAAGTGTTTTTTCCACACTAATACAAGTGCAAAAGTGGTTTCCTGCACCAACACAAGTGCGAAAAGTGGTTTTTCAACACTAACACAAGTGCGAAAAGTGGTTTTCCACACTAATACAAGTGCAAAATTGGTTTCCTGCACCAACACAAGTGCGAAAAGTGGTTTTTCAACACTACCACAAGTGCCAAAAGTGTTTTTTCCACACTAATACAAGTGCAAAAGTGGTTTCCTGCACCAACACAAGTGCGAAAAGTGGTTTTTCAACACTAACACAAGTGCGAAAAGTGGTTTTTCAACACTATCACAAGTACAAAAAGTGTTTTTTCCACACTAATACAAGTGAAAAAGTGCTTTTTCAACACTAACACAAGTGCGGAAAGTGGTTTTTCAACACTAACACAAGTGCGAAAAGTGTTTTTTCCACACTAATACAAGTGCAAAAGTGGTTTCCTGCACCAACACAAGTGCGAAAAGTGTTTTTTCAACACTAACACAAGTGCGAAAAGTGGTTTTTCAACACTAACACAAGTGCGAAAAGTGGTTTTTAAACACTAACACAAGTGCGAAAAGTGGTTTTTCAACACTCACACAAGTGCGAAAAGTGGTTTTCCACACTAATACAAGTGCAAAAGTGGTTTCCTGCACCAACACAAGTGCGAAAAGTGGTTTTTCAACACTAACACAGGTGCGAAAAGTGGTTTTTCAACACTATCACAAGTGCAAAAAGTGTTTTTTCCATACTAATACAAGTGCAAAAGTGGTTTCCTGCAACAACACAAGTGCGAAAAGTGGTTTTTCAACACTAACACAAGTGTGAAAAGTGGTTTTTCAACACGAACACAAGTGCGAAAAGTGGTTTTTCAACACTATCACAAGTGCAAAAAGTGTTTTTTCCACACTAATACAAGTGCAAAAGTGGTTTTTCAACAATAACACACAAGTGCGAAAAGTGGTTTTTCAACACTAACACAAGTGCGAAAAGTTGTTTTTCAACACTATCACAAGTGCAAAAAGTGTTTTTTCCACACTAATACAAGTGCAAAAGTGGTTTCCTGCACCAACACAAGTGTGAAAAGTGGTTTTTCCACACTAATACAAGTGCGAAAAGTGTTTTTTCCACACTAATACAAGTGCAAAAGTGGTTTCCTGCACCAACACAAGTGCGAAAAGTGGTTTTTCAACACTAACACAAGTGTGAAAAGTGGTTTTTCAACACTATCACAAGTGCAAACAGTGTTTTTTCCACACTAATACAAGTGCAAAAGTGGTTTCCTTCACCAACACAAGTGCGAAAAGTGGTTTTTCAACACTAACACAAGTGCAAAAAGTGGTTTTCCACACTAAGCCAAGTGCAAAATTGGTTTCCTGCACCAACACAAGTGCGAAAAATGGTTTTTCAACACTAACACAAGTGCGAAAAGTGGTTTTTCAACACTATCACAAGTGCAAACAGTGTTTTTTCCACACTAATACAAGTGCAAAAGTGGTTTCCTGCACCAACACAAGTGCGAAAAGTGGTCTTTCAACACTAACACAAGTGCGAAAAGTGGTTTTTCAACACTATCACAAGTGCAAAAAGTGTTTTTTCCACACTAATACAGGTGAAAAAGTGGTTTTTCAACACTAACACAAGTGCGAAAAGTGGTTTTTCAACACTAACACAAGTGCGAAAAGTGTTTTTTCCACACTAATACAAGTGCAAAAGTTGTTTCCTGCACCAACACAAGTGCGAAAAGTGGTTTTTCAACACTAACACAAGTGCGAAAAGTGGTTTTTCAACACTAACACAAGTGCGAAAAGTGGTTTTTAAACACTAACACAAGTGCGAAAAGTGGTTTTTCAACACTAACACAAGTGCGAAAAGTGGTTTTTCCACACTAATACACGTGCAAAAGTGGTTTCCTGCACCAACACAAGTGCGAAAAGTGGTTTTTCAACACTAACACAAGTGCGAAAAGTGGTTTTTCAACACTAACACAAGTGCGAAAAGTGTTTTTTCCACACTAATACAAGTGCGAAAAGTGGTTTCCTGCACCAACACAAGTGCGAAAAGTGGTTTTTCCACACTAATACAAGTGCAAAAGTGGTTTCCTGCACCAACACAAGTGCGAAAAGTGGTTTTTCAACACTAACATAAGTGCGAAAAGTGGTTTTTCCACACTAATACAAGTGCGAAAAGTGTTTTTTCCACACTAATACAAGTGCAAAAGTGGTTTCCTGCACCAACACAAGTGCGAAAAGTGGTTTTTCAACACTAACACAAGTGCAAAAAGTGGTTTTTCAACACTATCACAAGTGCAAAAAGTGTTTTTTCCACACTAATACAAGTGCAAAAGTGGTTTCCTGCACCAACACAAGTGCGAAAAGTGGTTTTTCAACACTAACACAAGTGCGAAAAGTGGTTTTCCACACTAATACAAGTGCAAAATTGGTTTCCTGCACCAACACAAGTGCGAAAAGTGGTTTTTCAACACTATCACAAGTGCCAAAAGTGTTTTTTCCACACTAATACAAGTGCAAAAGTGGTTTCCTGCACCAACACAAGTGCGAAAAGTGGTTTTTCAACACTAACACAAGTGCGAAAAGTGGTTTTTCAACACTATCACAAGTACAAAAAGTGTTTTTTCCACACTAATACAAGTGAAAAAGTGCTTTTTCAACACTAACACAAGTGCGGAAAGTGGTTTTTCAACACTAACACAAGTGCGAAAAGTGTTTTTTCCACACTAATACAAGTGCAAAAGTGGTTTCCTGCACCAACACAAGTGCGAAAAGTGTTTTTTCAACACTAACACAAGTGCGAAAAGTGGTTTTTCAACACTAACACAAGTGCGAAAAGTGGTTTTTAAACACTAACACAAGTGCGAAAAGTGGTTTTTCAACACTAACACAAGTGCGAAAAGTGGTTTTCCACACTAATACAAGTGCAAAAGTGGTTTCCTGCACCAACACAAGTGCGAAAAGTGGCTTTTCAACACTAACACAGGTGCGAAAAGTGGTTTTTCAACACTATCACAAGTGCAAAAAGTGTTTTTTCCATACTAATACAAGTGCAAAAGTGGTTTCCTGCAACAACACAAGTGCGAAAAGTGGTTTTTCAACACTAACACAAGTGTGAAAAGTGGTTTTTCAACACGAACACAAGTGCGAAAAGTGGTTTTTCAACACTATCACAAGTGCAAAAAGTGTTTTTTCCACACTAATACAAGTGCAAAAGTGGTTTTTCAACAATAACACAAGTGCGAAAAGTGGTTTTTCAACACTAACACAAGTGCGAAAAGTGTTTTTTCCTCACTAATACAAGTGCAAAAGTGGTTTCCTGCACCAACACAAGTGCGAAAAGTGGTTTTTCAACACTAACACAAGTGCGAAAAGTTGTTTTTAAACACTATCACAAGTGCAAAAAGTGTTTTTTCCACACTAATACAAGTGCAAAAGTGGTTTCCTGCACCAACACAAGTGCGAAAAGTGGTTTTTCAACACTAACACAAGTGCGAAAAGTGGTTTTTCAACACCAACACAAGTGCGAAAAGTGGTTTTTCAACACTATCACAAGTGCAAAAAGTGTTTTTTCCACACTAATACAAGTGCAAAAGTGGTTTCCTGCACCAACACAAGTGCGAAAAGTGGTTTTTCAACACTAACACAAGTGCGAAAAGTGGTTTTTCAACACTATCACAAGTGCAAAAAGTGTTTTTTCCACACTAATACAAGTGCAAAAGTGGTTTCCTGCACCAACACGTGCGAAAAGTGGTTTTTCAACACTAACACAAGTGCGAAAAGTGGTTTTTCAACACTAACACAAGTGCGAAAAGTGGTTTTTCAACACTATCACAA
The DNA here is from genome assembly GCF_964187855.1 of Myxine glutinosa. Taxonomy (NCBI): domain Eukaryota; kingdom Metazoa; phylum Chordata; class Myxini; order Myxiniformes; family Myxinidae; genus Myxine; species Myxine glutinosa. The sequence continues at coordinate 138,027 of NW_027616716.1, forward strand.
GTGCAAAAAGTGTTTTTTCCACACTAATACAAGTGCAAAAGTGGTTTCCTGCACCAACATGTGCGAAAAGTGGTTTTTCAACACTAACACAAGTGCGAAAAGTGGTTTTTCAACACTAACACAAGTGCGAAAAGTGTTTTTTCCACACTAATACAAGTGCAAAAGAGGTTTCCTGCACCAACACAAGTGTGAAAAGTGGTTTTTCAACACTAACACAAGTGCGAAAAGTGGTTTTTCAACACTAACACAAGTGCGAAAAGTGGTTTTTCCACACTAATACAAGTGCAAAAGTGGTTTCCTGCACCAACATGTGCGAAAAGTGGTTTTTCAACACTAACACAAGTGCGAAAAGTGGTTTTTCAACACTAACACAAGTGCGAAAAGTGTTTTTTCCACACTAATACAAGTGCAAAAGTGGTTTCCTGCACCAACACAAGTGTGAAAAGTGGTTTTTCAACACTAACACAAGTGCGAAAAGTGGTTTTTCAACACTAACACAAGTGCGAAAAGTGGTTTTTCCACACTAATACAAGTGCAAAAGTGGTTTCTTGCACCAACACAAGTGCGAAAAGTGGTTTTTCAACACTAACACAAGTGCGAAAAGTGGTTTTTCAACACTAACACAAGTGCAAAAAGTGTTTTTTCCACACTAATACAAGTGCAAAAGTGGTTTCCTGCACCAACACAAGTGCGAAAAGTGGTTTTTCAACACTATCACAAGTGCAAAAAGTGTTTTTTCCACACTAATACAAGTGCAAAAGTGGTTTCCTGCACCAACACAAGTGCGAAAAGTGGTTTTTCAACACTAACACAAGTGCGAAAAGTGGTTTTTCAACACTAACACAAGTGCGAAAAGTGGTTTTTCAACACTAACACAAGTGCGAAAAGTGGTTTTTCCACACTAATACAAGTGCAAAAGTGGTTTCCTGCACCAACACAAGTGCTAAAAGTGGTTTTTCAACACTAACACAAGTGCGAAAAGTGGTTTTTCAACACTATCACAAGTGCAAAAAGTGTTTTTTCCACACTAATACAAGTGCAAAAGTGTTTCCTGCACCAACACAAGTGCGAAAAGTGGTTTTTCAACACTAACACAAGTGCGAAAAGTGGTTTTTCAACACTAACACAAGTGCGAAAAGTGGTTTTCCACACTAATACAAGTGCAAAAGTGGTTTCCTGCACCAACACAAGTGCGAAAAGTGGTTTTTCAACACTAACACAAGTGCGAAAAGTGGTTTTTCAACACTATCACAAGTGCAAAAAGTGTTTTTTTCACACTAATACAAGTGCAAAAGTGGTTTCCTGCACCAACACAAGTGCGAAAAGTGGGTTTTCAACACTAACACAAGTGCGAAAAGTGGGTTTTCAACACTAACACAAGTGCGAAAAGTGGTTTTTCAACACTAACACAAGTGCGAAAAGTGGTTTTTCAACACTATCACAAGTGCAAAAAGTGATTTTTCCACACTAATACAAGTGCAAAAGTGGTTTTTCAACACTAACACAAGTGCGAAAAGTGGTTTTTCAACACTAACACATGTGCGAAAAGTGTTTTTTCCCAAACTAATACAAGTGCAAAAGTGGTTTCCTGCACCAACACAAGTGCGAAAAGTGGTTTTTCAACACTAACACAAGTGCGAAAAGTGGTTTTTCAACACTAACACAAGTGCGAAAAGTGGTTTTTCAACACTATCACAAGTGCAAAAAGTGTTTTTTCCACACTAATACAGGTGAAAAAGTGGTTTTTCAACACTAACACAAGTGCGAAAAGTGGTTTTTCAACACTAACACAAGTGCGAAAAGTGTTTTTTCCACACTAATACAAGTGCAAAAGTTGTTTCCTGCACCAACACAAGTGCGAAAAGTGGTTTTTCAACACTAACACAAGTGCGAAAAGTGGTTTTTCAACACTAACACAAGTGCGAAAAGTGGTTTTTAAACACTAACACAAGTGCGAAAAGTGGTTTTTCAACACTAACACAAGTGCGAAAAGTGGTTTTTCCACACTAATACACGTGCAAAAGTGGTTTCCTGCACCAACACAAGTGCGAAAAGTGGTTTTTCAACACTAACACAAGTGCGAAAAGTGGTTTTTCAACACTAACACAAGTGCGAAAAGTGTTTTTTCCACACTAATACAAGTGCGAAAAGTGGTTTCCTGCACCAACACAAGTGCGAAAAGTGGTTTTTCCACACTAATACAAGTGCAAAAGTGGTTTCCTGCACCAACACAAGTGCGAAAAGTGGTTTTTCAACACTAACATAAGTGCGAAAAGTGGTTTTTCCACACTAATACAAGTGCGAAAAGTGTTTTTTCCACACTAATACAAGTGCAAAAGTGGTTTCCTGCACCAACACAAGTGCGAAAAGTGGTTTTTCAACACTAACACAAGTGCAAAAAGTGGTTTTTCAACACTATCACAAGTGCAAAAAGTGTTTTTTCCACACTAATACAAGTGCAAAAGTGGTTTCCTGCACCAACACAAGTGCGAAAAGTGGTTTTTCAACACTAACACAAGTGCGAAAAGTGGTTTTCCACACTAATACAAGTGCAAAATTGGTTTCCTGCACCAACACAAGTGCGAAAAGTGGTTTTTCAACACTATCACAAGTGCCAAAAGTGTTTTTTCCACACTAATACAAGTGCAAAAGTGGTTTCCTGCACCAACACAAGTGCGAAAAGTGGTTTTTCAACACTAACACAAGTGCGAAAAGTGGTTTTTCAACACTATCACAAGTACAAAAAGTGTTTTTTCCACACTAATACAAGTGAAAAAGTGCTTTTTCAACACTAACACAAGTGCGGAAAGTGGTTTTTCAACACTAACACAAGTGCGAAAAGTGTTTTTTCCACACTAATACAAGTGCAAAAGTGGTTTCCTGCACCAACACAAGTGCGAAAAGTGTTTTTTCAACACTAACACAAGTGCGAAAAGTGGTTTTTCAACACTAACACAAGTGCGAAAAGTGGTTTTTAAACACTAACACAAGTGCGAAAAGTGGTTTTTCAACACTAACACAAGTGCGAAAAGTGGTTTTCCACACTAATACAAGTGCAAAAGTGGTTTCCTGCACCAACACAAGTGCGAAAAGTGGTTTTTCAACACTAACACAGGTGCGAAAAGTGGTTTTTCAACACTATCACAAGTGCAAAAAGTGTTTTTTCCATACTAATACAAGTGCAAAAGTGGTTTCCTGCAACAACACAAGTGCGAAAAGTGGTTTTTCAACACTAACACAAGTGTGAAAAGTGGTTTTTCAACACGAACACAAGTGCGAAAAGTGGTTTTTCAACACTATCACAAGTGCAAAAAGTGTTTTTTCCACACTAATACAAGTGCAAAAGTGGTTTTTCAACAATAACACAAGTGCGAAAAGTGGTTTTTCAACACTAACACAAGTGCGAAAAGTGTTTTTTCCTCACTAATACAAGTGCAAAAGTGGTTTCCTGCACCAACACAAGTGCGAAAAGTGGTTTTTCAACACTAACACAAGTGCGAAAAGTTGTTTTTCAACACTATCACAAGTGCAAAAAGTGTTTTTTCCACACTAATACAAGTGCAAAAGTGGTTTCCTGCACCAACACAAGTGCGAAAAGTGGTTTTTCAACACTAACACAAGTGCGAAAAGTGGTTTTTCAACACCAACACAAGTGCGAAAAGTGGTTTTTCAACACTATCACAAGTGCAAAAAGTGTTTTTTCCACACTAATACAAGTGCAAAAGTGGTTTCCTGCACCAACACAAGTGCGAAAAGTGGTTTTTCAACACTAACACAAGTGCGAAAAGTGGTTTTTCAACACTATCACAAGTGCAAAAAGTGTTTTTTCCACACTAATACAAGTGCAAAAGTGGTTTCCTGCACCAACACGTGCGAAAAGTGGTTTTTAAACACTAACACAAGTGCGAAAAGTGGTTTTTCAACACTAACACAAGTGTGAAAAGTGGTTTTTCAACACTATCACAAGTGCAAAAAGTGTTTTTTCCACACTAATACAAGTGCAAAAGTGGTTTCCTGCACCAACATGTGCGAAAAGTGGTTTTTCAACACTAACATAAGTGCGAAAAGTGGTTTTTCAACACTAACACAAGTGCGAAAAGTGTTTTTTCCACACTAATACAAGTGCAAAAGTGGTTTCCTGCACCAACACAAGTGTGAAAAGTGGTTTTTCAACACTAACACAAGTGCGAAAAGTGGTTTTTCAACACTAACACAAGTGCGAAAAGTGGTTTTTCCACACTAATACAAGTGCAAAAGTGGTTTCCTGCACCAACATGTGCGAAAAGTGGTTTTTCAACACTAACACAAGTGCGAAAAGTGGTTTTTCAACACTAACACAAGTGCGAAAAGTGTTTTTTCCACACTAATACAAGTGCAAAAGTGGTTTCCTGCACCAACACAAGTGTGAAAAGTGGTTTTTCAACACTAACACAAGTGCGAAAAGTGGTTTTTCAACACTAACACAAGTGCGAAAAGTGGTTTTTCCACACTAATACAAGTGCAAAAGTGGTTTCTTGCACCAACACAAGTGCGAAAAGTGGTTTTTCAACACTAACACAAGTGCGAAAAGTGGTTTTTCAACACTAACACAAGTGCAAAAAGTGTTTTTTCCACACTAATACAAGTGCAAAAGTGGTTTCCTGCACCAACACAAGTGCGAAAAGTGGTTTTTCAACACTATCACAAGTGCAAAAAGTGTTTTTTCCACACTAATACAAGTGCAAAAGTGGTTTCCTGCACCAACACAAGTGCGAAAAGTGGTTTTTCAACACTAACACAAGTGCGAAAAGTGGTTTTTCAACACTAACACAAGTGCGAAAAGTGGTTTTTCAACACTAACACAAGTGCGAAAAGTGGTTTTTCCACACTAATACAAGTGCAAAAGTGGTTTCCTGCACCAACACAAGTGCTAAAAGTGGTTTTTCAACACTAACACAAGTGCGAAAAGTGGTTTTTCAACACTATCACAAGTGCAAAAAGTGTTTTTTCCACACTAATACAAGTGCAAAAGTGTTTCCTGCACCAACACAAGTGCGAAAAGTGGTTTTTCAACACTAACACAAGTGCGAAAAGTGGTTTTTCAACACTAACACAAGTGCGAAAAGTGGTTTTCCACACTAATACAAGTGCAAAAGTGGTTTCCTGCACCAACACAAGTGCGAAAAGTGGTTTTTCAACACTAACACAAGTGCGAAAAGTGGTTTTTCAACACTATCACAAGTGCAAAAAGTGTTTTTTTCACACTAATACAAGTGCAAAAGTGGTTTCCTCCACCAACACAAGTGCGAAAAGTGGGTTTTCAACACTAACACAAGTGCGAAAAGTGGGTTTTCAACACTAACACAAGTGCGAAAAGTGGTTTTTCAACACTAACACAAGTGCGAAAAGTGGTTTTTCAACACTATCACAAGTGCAAAAAGTGATTTTTCCACACTAATACAAGTGCAAAAGTGGTTTTTCAACACTAACACAAGTGCGAAAAGTGGTTTTTCAACACTAACACATGTGCGAAAAGTGTTTTTTCCCAAACTAATACAAGTGCAAAAGTGGTTTCCTGCACCAACACAAGTGCGAAAAGTGGTTTTTCAACACTAACACAAGTGCGAAAAGTGGTTTTTCAACACTTACACAAGTGCGAAAAGTTGTTTTTCAACACTATCACAAGTGCAAAAAGTGTTTTTTCCACACTAATACAAGTGCAAAAGTGGTTTCCTGCACCAACACAAGTGCGAAAAGTGGTTTTTCAACACTAACACAAGTGCGAAAAGTGGTTTTTCAACACCAACACAAGTGCGAAAAGTGGTTTTTCAACACTATCACAAGTGCAAAAAGTGTTTTTTCCACACTAATACAAGTGCAAAAGTGGTTTCCTGCACCAACACAAGTGCGAAAAGTGGTTTTTCAACACTAACACAAGTGCGAAAAGTGGTTTTTCAACACTATCACAAGTGCAAAAAGTGTTTTTTCCACACTAATACAAGTGCAAAAGTGGTTTCCTGCACCAACACGTGCGAAAAGTGGTTTTTCAACACTAACACAAGTGCGAAAAGTGGTTTTTCAACACTAACACAAGTGCGAAAAGTGGTTTTTCAACACTATCACAAGTGCAAAAAGTGTTTTTTCCACAATAATACAAGTGCAAAAGTGGTTTCCTGCACCAACACAAGTGCAAAAAGTGGTTTTTCAACACTATCACAAGTGCAAAAAGTGTTTTTTCCACACTAATACAAGTGCAAAAGTGGTTTCCTGCACCAACACAAGTGCGAAAAGTGGTTTTTCAACACTAACACAAGTGCGAAAAGTGGTTTTCCACACTAATACAAGTGCAAAATTGGTTTCCTGCACCAACACAAGTGCGAAAAGTGGTTTTTCAACACTATCACAAGTGCCAAAAGTGTTTTTTCCACACTAATACAAGTGCAAAAGTGGTTTCCTGCACCAACACAAGTGCGAAAAGTGGTTTTTCAACACTAACACAAGTGCGAAAAGTGGTTTTTCAACACTATCACAAGTGCAAAAAGTGTTTTTTCCACACTAATACAAGTGAAAAAGTGCTTTTTCAACACTAACACAAGTGCGGAAAGTGGTTTTTCAACACTAACACAAGTGCGAAAAGTGTTTTTTCCACACTAATACAAGTGCAAAAGTGGTTTCCTGCACCAACACAAGTGCGAAAAGTGGTTTTTCAACACTAACACAAGTGCGAAAAGTGGTTTTTCAACACTAACACAAGTGCGAAAAGTGGTTTTTAAACACTAACACAAGTGCGAAAAGTGGTTTTTCAACACTAACACAAGTGCGAAAAGTGGTTTTCCACACTAATACAAGTGCAAAAGTGGTTTCCTGCACCAACACAAGTGCGAAAAGTGGTTTTTCAACACTAACACAGGTGCGAAAAGTGGTTTTTCAACACTATCACAAGTGCAAAAAGTGTTTTTTCCACACTAATACAAGTGCAAAAGTGGTTTCCTGCAACAACACAAGTGCGAAAAGTGGTTTTTCAACACTAACACAAGTGTGAAAAGTGGTTTTTCAACACGAACACAAGTGCGAAAAGTGGTTTTTCAACACTATCACAAGTGCAAAAAGTGTTTTTTCCACACTAATACAAGTGCAAAAGTGGTTTTTCAACAATAACACAAGTGCGAAAAGTGGTTTTTCAACACTAACACAAGTGCGAAAAGTGTTTTTTCCTCACTAATACAAGTGCAAAAGTGGTTTCCTGCACCAACACAAGTGTGAAAAGTGGTTTTTCAACACTAACACAAGTGCGAAAAGTTGTTTTTCAACACTATCACAAGTGCAAAAAGTGTTTTTTCCACACTAATACAAGTGCAAAAGTGGTTTCCTGCACCAACACAAGTGCGAAAAGTGGTTTTTCAACACTAACGCAAGTGCGAAAAGTGGTTTTTCAACACCAACACAAGTGCGAAAAGTGGTTTTTCAACACTATCACAAGTGCAAAAAGTGTTTTTTCCACACTAATACAAGTGCAAAAGTGGTTTCCTGCACCAACACAAGTGCGAAAAGTGGGTTTTCAACACTAACACAAGTGCGAAAAGTGGGTTTTCAACACTAACACAAGTGCGAAAAGTGGTTTTTCAACACTAACACAAGTGCGAAAAGTGGTTTTTCAACACTATCACAAGTGCAAAAAGTGATTTTTCCACACTAATACAAGTGCAAAAGTGGTTTTTCAACACTAACACAAGTGCGAAAAGTGGTTTTTCAACACTAACACATGTGCGAAAAGTGTTTTTTCCCAAACTAATACAAGTGCAAAAGTGGTTTCCTGCACCAACACAAGTGCGAAAAGTGGTTTTTCAACACTAACACAAGTGCGAAAAGTGGTTTTTCAACACTAACACAAGTGCGAAAAGTGGTTTTTCAACACTATCACAAGTGCAAAAAGTGTTTTTTCCACACTAATACAGGTGAAAAAGTGGTTTTTCAACACTAACACAAGTGCGAAAAGTGGTTTTTCAACACTAACACAAGTGCGAAAAGTGTTTTTTCCACACTAATACAAGTGCAAAAGTTGTTTCCTGCACCAACACAAGTGCGAAAAGTGGTTTTTCAACACTAACACAAGTGCGAAAAGTGGTTTTTCAACACTAACACAAGTGCGAAAAGTGGTTTTTAAACACTAACACAAGTGCGAAAAGTGGTTTTTCAACACTAACACAAGTGCGAAAAGTGGTTTTTCCACACTAATACACGTGCAAAAGTGGTTTCCTGCACCAACACAAGTGCGAAAAGTGGTTTTTCAACACTAACACAAGTGCGAAAAGTGGTTTTTCAACACTAACACAAGTGCGAAAAGTGTTTTTTCCACACTAATACAAGTGCGAAAAGTGGTTTCCTGCACCAACACAAGTGCGAAAAGTGGTTTTTCCACACTAATACAAGTGCAAAAGTGGTTTCCTGCACCAACACAAGTGCGAAAAGTGGTTTTTCAACACTAACATAAGTGCGAAAAGTGGTTTTTCCACACTAATACAAGTGCGAAAAGTGTTTTTTCCACACTAATACAAGTGCAAAAGTGGTTTCCTGCACCAACACAAGTGCGAAAAGTGGTTTTTCAACACTAACACAAGTGCAAAAAGTGGTTTTTCAACACTATCACAAGTGCAAAAAGTGTTTTTTCCACATTAATACAAGTGCAAAAGTGGTTTCCTGCACCAACACAAGTGCGAAAAGTGGTTTTTCAACACTAACACAAGTGCGAAAAGTGGTTTTCCACACTAATACAAGTGCAAAATTGGTTTCCTGCACCAACACAAGTGCGAAAAGTGGTTTTTCAACACTATCACAAGTGCCAAAAGTGTTTTTTCCACACTAATACAAGTGCAAAAGTGGTTTCCTGCACCAACACAAGTGCGAAAAGTGGTTTTTCAACACTAACACAAGTGCGAAAAGTGGTTTTTCAACACTATCACAAGTACAAAAAGTGTTTTTTCCACACTAATACAAGTGAAAAAGTGCTTTTTCAACACTAACACAAGTGCGGAAAGTGGTTTTTCAACACTAACACAAGTGCGAAAAGTGTTTTTTCCACACTAATACAAGTGCAAAAGTGGTTTCCTGCACCAACACAAGTGCGAAAAGTGTTTTTTCAACACTAACACAAGTGCGAAAAGTGGTTTTTCAACACTAACACAAGTGCGAAAAGTGGTTTTTAAACACTAACACAAGTGCGAAAAGTGGTTTTTCAACACTAACACAAGTGCGAAAAGTGGTTTTCCACACTAATACAAGTGCAAAAGTGGTTTCCTGCACCAACACAAGTGCGAAAAGTGGTTTTTCAACAATAACACAGGTGCGAAAAGTGGTTTTTCAACACTATCACAAGTGCAAAAAGTGTTTTTTCCATACTAATACAAGTGCAAAAGTGGTTTCCTGCAACAACACAAGTGCGAAAAGTGGTTTTTCAACACTAACACAAGTGTGAAAAGTGGTTTTTCAACACGAACACAAGTGCGAAAAGTGGTTTTTCAACACTATCACAAGTGCAAAAAGTGTTTTTTCCACACTAATACAAGTGCAAAAGTGGTTTTTCAACAATAACACAAGTGCGAAAAGTGGTTTTTCAACACTAACACAAGTGCGAAAAGTGTTTTTTCCTCACTAATACAAGTGCAAAAGTGGTTTCCTGCACCAACACAAGTGCGAAAAGTGGTTTTTCAACACTAACACAAGTGCGAAAAGTTGTTTTTCAACACTATCACAAGTGCAAAAAGTGTTTTTTCCACACTAATACAAGTGCAAAAGTGGTTTCCTGCACCAACACAAGTGCGAAAAGTGGTTTTTCAACACTAACACAAGTGCGAAAAGTGGTTTTTCAACACCAACACAAGTGCGAAAAGTGGTTTTTCAACACTATCACAAGTGCAAAAAGTGTTTTTTCCACACTAATACAAGTGCAAAAGTGGTTTCCTGCACCAACATGTGCGAAAAGTGGTTTTTCAACACTAACACAAGTGCGAAAAGTGGTTTTTCAACACTAACACAAGTGCGAAAAGTGTTTTTTCCACACTAATACAAGTGCAAAAGTGGTTTCCTGCACCAACACAAGTGTGAAAAGTGGTTTTTCAACACTAACACAAGTGCGAAAAGTGGTTTTTCAACACTAACACAAGTGCGAAAAGTGGTTTTTCCACACTAATACAAGTGCAAAAGTGGTTTCCTGCACCAACATGTGCGAAAAGTGGTTTTTCAACACTAACACAAGTGCGAAAAGTGGTTTTTCAACACTAACACAAGTGCGAAAAGTGTTTTTTCCACACTAATACAAGTGCAAAAGTGGTTTCCTGCACCAACACAAGTGTGAAAAGTGGTTTTTCAACACTAACACAAGTGCGAAAAGTGGTTTTTCAACACTAACACAAGTGCGAAAAGTGGTTTTTCCACACTAATACAAGTGCAAAAGTGGTTTCTTGCACCAACACAAGTGCGAAAAGTGGTTTTTCAACACTAACACAAGTGCGAAAAGTGGTTTTTCAACACTAACACAAGTGCAAAAAGTGTTTTTTCCACACTAATACAAGTGCAAAAGTGGTTTCCTGCACCAACACAAGTGCGAAAAGTGGTTTTTCAACACTATCACAAGTGCAAAAAGTGTTTTTTCCACACTAATACAAGTGCAAAAGTGGTTTCCTGCACCAACACAAGTGCGAAAAGTGGTTTTTCAACACTAACACAAGTGCGAAAAGTGGTTTTTCAACACTAACACAAGTGCGAAAAGTGGTTTTTCAACACTAACACAAGTGCGAAAAGTGGTTTTTCCACACTAATACAAGTGCAAAAGTGGTTTCCTGCACCAACACAAGTGCTAAAAGTGGTTTTTCAACACTAACACAAGTGCGAAAAGTGGTTTTTCAACACTATCACAAGTGCAAAAAGTGTTTTTTCCACACTAATACAAGTGCAAAAGTGTTTCCTGCACCAACACAAGTGCGAAAAGTGGTTTTTCAACACTAACACAAGTGCGAAAAGTGGTTTTTCAACACTAACACAAGTGCGAAAAGTGGTTTTCCACACTAATACAAGTGCAAAAGTGGTTTCCTGCACCAACACAAGTGCGAAAAGTGGTTTTTCAACACTAACACAAGTGCGAAAAGTGGTTTTTCAACACTATCACAAGTGCAAAAAGTGTTTTTTTCACACTAATACAAGTGCAAAAGTGGTTTCCTGCACCAACACAAGTGCGAAAAGTGGGTTTTCAACACTAACACAAGTGCGAAAAGTGGGTTTTCAACACTAACACAAGTGCGAAAAGTGGTTTTTCAACACTAACACAAGTGCGAAAAGTGGTTTTTCAACACTATCACAAGTGCAAAAAGTGATTTTTCCACACTAATACAAGTGCAAAAGTGGTTTTTCAACACTAACACAAGTGCGAAAAGTGGTTTTTCAACACTAACACATGTGCGAAAAGTGTTTTTTCCCAAACTAATACAAGTGCAAAAGTGGTTTCCTGCACCAACACAAGTGCGAAAAGTGGTTTTTCAACACTAACACAAGTGCGAAAAGTGGTTTTTCAACACTTACACAAGTGCGAAAAGTTGTTTTTCAACACTATCACAAGTGCAAAAAGTGTTTTTTCCACACTAATACAAGTGCAAAAGTGGTTTCCTGCACCAACACAAGTGCGAAAAGTGGTTTTTCAACACTAACACAAGTGCGAAAAGTGGTTTTTCAACACCAACACAAGTGCGAAAAGTGGTTTTTCAACACTATCACAAGTGCAAAAAGTGTTTTTTCCACACTAATACAAGTGCAAAAGTGGTTTCCTGCACCAACACAAGTGCGAAAAGTGGTTTTTCAACACTAACACAAGTGCGAAAAGTGGTTTTTCAACACTATCACAAGTGCAAAAAGTGTTTTTTCCACACTAATACAAGTGCAAAAGTGGTTTCCTGCACCAACACGTGCGAAAAGTGGTTTTTCAACACTAACACAAGTGCGAAAAGTGGTTTTTCAACACTAACACAAGTGCGAAAAGTGGTTTTTCAACACTATCACAAGTGCAAAAAGTGTTTTTTCCACAATAATACAAGTGCAAAAGTGGTTTCCTGCACCAACACAAGTGCAAAAAGTGGTTTTTCAACACTATCACAAGTGCAAAAAGTGTTTTTTCCACACTAATACAAGTGCAAAAGTGGTTTCCTGCACCAACACAAGTGCGAAAAGTGGTTTTTCAACACTAACACAAGTGCGAAAAGTGGTTTTCCACACTAATACAAGTGCAAAATTGGTTTCCTGCACCAACACAAGTGCGAAAAGTGGTTTTTCAACACTATCACAAGTGCCAAAAGTGTTTTTTCCACACTAATACAAGTGCAAAAGTGGTTTCCTGCACCAACACAAGTGCGAAAAGTGGTTTTTCAACACTAACACAAGTGCGAAAAGTGGTTTTTCAACACTATCACAAGTGCAAAAAGTGTTTTTTCCACACTAATACAAGTGAAAAAGTGCTTTTTCAACACTAACACAAGTGCGGAAAGTGGTTTTTCAACACTAACACAAGTGCGAAAAGTGTTTTTTCCACACTAATACAAGTGCAAAAGTGGTTTCCTGCACCAACACAAGTGCGAAAAGTGGTTTTTCAACACTAACACAAGTGCGAAAAGTGGTTTTTCAACACTAACACAAGTGCGAAAAGTGGTTTTTAAACACTAACACAAGTGCGAAAAGTGGTTTTTCAACACTAACACAAGTGTGAAAAGTGGTTTTCCACACTAATACAAGTGCAAAAGTGGTTTCCTGCACCAACACAAGTGCGAAAAGTGGTTTTTCAACACTAACACAGGTGCGAAAAGTGGTTTTTCAACACTATCACAAGTGCAAAAAGTGTTTTTTCCACACTAATACAAGTGCAAAAGTGGTTTCCTGCAACAACACAAGTGCGAAAAGTGGTTTTTCAACACTAACACAAGTGTGAAAAGTGGTTTTTCAACACGAACACAAGTGCGAAAAGTGGTTTTTCAACACTATCACAAGTGCAAAAAGTGTTTTTTCCACACTAATACAAGTGCAAAAGTGGTTTTTCAACAATAACACAAGTGCGAAAAGTGGTTTTTCAACACTAACACAAGTGCGAAAAGTGTTTTTTCCTCACTAATACAAGTGCAAAAGTGGTTTCCTGCACCAACACAAGTGTGAAAAGTGGTTTTTCAACACTAACACAAGTGCGAAAAGTTGTTTTTCAACACTATCACAAGTGCAAAAAGTGTTTTTTCCACACTAATACAAGTGCAAAAGTGGTTTCCTGCACCAACACAAGTGCGAAAAGTGGTTTTTCAACACTAACACAAGTGCGAAAAGTGGTTTTTCAACACCAACACAAGTGCGAAAAGTGGTTTTTCAACACTATCACAAGTGCAAAAAGTGTTTTTTCCACACTAATACAAGTGCAAAAGTGGTTTCCTTCACCAACACAAGTGCGAAAAGTGGTTTTTCAACACTAACACAAGTGCAAAAAGTGGTTTTCCACACTAAGACAAGTGCAAAATTGGTTTCCTGCACCAACACAAGTGCGAAAAGTGGTTTTTCAACACTAACACAAGTGCGAAAAGTGGTTTTTCAACACTAACACAAGTGCGAAAAGTGTTTTTTCCACACTAATACAAGTGCGAAAAGTGGTTTCCTGCACCAACACAAGTGCGAAAAGTGGTTTTTCCACACTAATACAAGTGCAAAAGTGGTTTCCTGCACCAACACAAGTGCGAAAAGTGGTTTTTCAACACTAACATAAGTGCGAAAAGTGGTTTTTCCACACTAATACAAGTGCGAAAAGTGTTTTTTCCACACTAATACAAGTGCAAAAGTGGTTTCCTGCACCAACACAAGTGCGAAAAGTGGTTTTTCAACACTAACACAAGTGCAAAAAGTGGTTTTTCAACACTATCACAAGTGCAAAAAGTGTTTTTTCCACACTAATACAAGTGCAAAAGTGGTTTCCTGCACCAACACAAGTGCGAAAAGTGGTTTTTCAACACTAACACAAGTGCGAAAAGTGGTTTTCCACACTAATACAAGTGCAAAATTGGTTTCCTGCACCAACACAAGTGCGAAAAGTGGTTTTTCAACACTATCACAAGTGCCAAAAGTGTTTTTTCCACACTAATACAAGTGCAAAAGTGGTTTCCTGCACCAACACAAGTGCGAAAAGTGGTTTTTCAACACTAACACAAGTGCGAAAAGTGGTTTTTCAACACTATCACAAGTACAAAAAGTGTTTTTTCCACACTAATACAAGTGAAAAAGTGCTTTTTCAACACTAACACAAGTGCGGAAAGTGGTTTTTCAACACTAACACAAGTGCGAAAAGTGTTTTTTCCACACTAATACAAGTGCAAAAGTGGTTTCCTGCACCAACACAAGTGCGAAAAGTGGTTTTTCAACACTAACACAAGTGCGAAAAGTGGTTTTTAAACACTAACACAAGTGCGAAAAGTGGTTTTTCAACACTAACACAAGTGCGAAAAGTGGTTTTCCACACTAATACAAGTGCAAAAGTGGTTTCCTGCACCAACACAAGTGCGAAAAGTGGTTTTTCAACACTAACACAGGTGCGAAAAGTGGTTTTTCAACACTATCACAAGTGCAAAAAGTGTTTTTTCCATACTAATACAAGTGCAAAAGTGGTTTCCTGCAACAACACAAGTGCGAAAAGTGGTTTTTCAACACTAACACAAGTGTGAAAAGTGGTTTTTCAACACGAACACAAGTGCGAAAAGTGGTTTTTCAACACTATCACAAGTGCAAAAAGTGTTTTTTCCACACTAATACAAGTGCAAAAGTGGTTTTTCAACAATAACACAAGTGCGAAAAGTGGTTTTTCAACACTAACACAAGTGCGAAAAGTGTTTTTTCCTCACTAATACAAGTGCAAAAGTGGTTTCCTGCACCAACACAAGTGCGAAAAGTGGTTTTTCAACACTAACACAAGTGCGAAAAGTTGTTTTTCAACACTATCACAAGTGCAAAAAGTGTTTTTTCCACACTAATACAAGTGCAAAAGTGGTTTCCTGCACCAACACAAGTGCGAAAAGTGGTTTTTCAACACTAACACAAGTGCGAAAAGTGGTTTTTCAACACCAACACAAGTGCGAAAAGTGGTTTTTCAACACTATCACAAGTGCAAAAAGTGTTTTTTCCACACTAATACAAGTGCAAAAGTGGTTTCCTGCACCAACACAAGTGCGAAAAGTGGTTTTTCAACACTAACACAAGTGCGAAAAGTGGTTTTTCAACACTATCACAAGTGCAAAAAGTGTTTTTTCCACACTAATACAAGTGCAAAAGTGGTTTCCTGCACCAACACGTGCGAAAAGTGGTTTTTAAACACTAACACAAGTGCGAAAAGTGGTTTTTCAACACTAACACAAGTGTGAAAAGTGGTTTTTCAACACTATCACAAGTGCAAAAAGTGTTTTTTCCACACTAATACAAGTGCAAAAGTGGTTTCCTGCACCAACATGTGCGAAAAGTGGTTTTTCAACACTAACATAAGTGCGAAAAGTGGTTTTTCAACACTAACACAAGTGCGAAAAGTGGTTTTTCAACACTAACACAAGTGCGAAAAGTGTTTTTTCCACACTAATACAAGTGCAAAAGTGGTTTCCTGCACCAACACAAGTGTGAAAAGTGGTTTTTCAACACTAACACAAGTGCGAAAAGTGGTTTTTCAACACTAACACAAGTGCGAAAAGTGGTTTTTCCACACTAATACAAGTGCAAAAGTGGTTTCCTGCACCAACATGTGCGAAAAGTGGTTTTTCAACACTAACACAAGTGCGAAAAGTGGTTTTTCAACACTAACACAAGTGCGAAAAGTGTTTTTTCCACACTAATACAAGTGCAAAAGTGGTTTCCTGCACCAACACAAGTGTGAAAAGTGGTTTTTCAACACTAACACAAGTGCGAAAAGTGGTTTTTCAACACTAACACAAGTGCGAAAAGTGGTTTTTCCACACTAATACAAGTGCAAAAGTGGTTTCTTGCACCAACACAAGTGCGAAAAGTGGTTTTTCAACACTAACACAAGTGCGAAAAGTGGTTTTTCAACACTAACACAAGTGCAAAAAGTGTTTTTTCCACACTAATACAAGTGCAAAAGTGGTTTCCTGCACCAACACAAGTGCGAAAAGTGGTTTTTCAACACTATCACAAGTGCAAAAAGTGTTTTTTCCACACTAATACAAGTGCAAAAGTGGTTTCCTGCACCAACACAAGTGCGAAAAGTGGTTTTTCAACACTAACACAAGTGCGAAAAGTGGTTTTTCAACACTAACACAAGTGCGAAAAGTGGTTTTTCAACACTAACACAAGTGCGAAAAGTGGTTTTTCCACACTAATACAAGTGCAAAAGTGGTTTCCTGCACCAACACAAGTGCTAAAAGTGGTTTTTCAACACTAACACAAGTGCGAAAAGTGGTTTTTCAACACTATCACAAGTGCAAAAAGTGTTTTTTCCACACTAATACAAGTGCAAAAGTGTTTCCTGCACCAACACAAGTGCGAAAAGTGGTTTTTCAACACTAACACAAGTGCGAAAAGTGGTTTTTCAACACTAACACAAGTGCGAAAAGTGGTTTTCCACACTAATACAAGTGCAAAAGTGGTTTCCTGCACCAACACAAGTGCGAAAAGTGGTTTTTCAACACTAA
The DNA here is from genome assembly GCF_964187855.1 of Myxine glutinosa. Classification (NCBI taxonomy): domain Eukaryota; kingdom Metazoa; phylum Chordata; class Myxini; order Myxiniformes; family Myxinidae; genus Myxine; species Myxine glutinosa. The sequence continues at coordinate 154,700 of NW_027616716.1, forward strand.
CACAAGTGCGAAAAGTGGTTTTTCAACACTATCACAAGTGCAAAAAGTGTTTTTTTCACACTAATACAAGTGCAAAAGTGGTTTCCTCCACCAACACAAGTGCGAAAAGTGGGTTTTCAACACTAACACAAGTGCGAAAAGTGGGTTTTCAACACTAACACAAGTGCGAAAAGTGGTTTTTCAACACTAACACAAGTGCGAAAAGTGGTTTTTCAACACTATCACAAGTGCAAAAAGTGATTTTTCCACACTAATACAAGTGCAAAAGTGGTTTTTCAACACTAACACAAGTGCGAAAAGTGGTTTTTCAACACTAACACATGTGCGAAAAGTGTTTTTTCCCAAACTAATACAAGTGCAAAAGTGGTTTCCTGCACCAACACAAGTGCGAAAAGTGGTTTTTCAACACTAACACAAGTGCGAAAAGTGGTTTTTCAACACTTACACAAGTGCGAAAAGTTGTTTTTCAACACTATCACAAGTGCAAAAAGTGTTTTTTCCACACTAATACAAGTGCAAAAGTGGTTTCCTGCACCAACACAAGTGCGAAAAGTGGTTTTTCAACACTAACACAAGTGCGAAAAGTGGTTTTTCAACACCAACACAAGTGCGAAAAGTGGTTTTTCAACACTATCACAAGTGCAAAAAGTGTTTTTTCCACACTAATACAAGTGCAAAAGTGGTTTCCTGCACCAACACAAGTGCGAAAAGTGGTTTTTCAACACTAACACAAGTGCGAAAAGTGGTTTTTCAACACTATCACAAGTGCAAAAAGTGTTTTTTCCACACTAATACAAGTGCAAAAGTGGTTTCCTGCACCAACACGTGCGAAAAGTGGTTTTTCAACACTAACACAAGTGCGAAAAGTGGTTTTTCAACACTAACACAAGTGCGAAAAGTGGTTTTTCAACACTATCACAAGTGCAAAAAGTGTTTTTTCCACAATAATACAAGTGCAAAAGTGGTTTCCTGCACCAACACAAGTGCAAAAAGTGGTTTTTCAACACTATCACAAGTGCAAAAAGTGTTTTTTCCACACTAATACAAGTGCAAAAGTGGTTTCCTGCACCAACACAAGTGCGAAAAGTGGTTTTTCAACACTAACACAAGTGCGAAAAGTGGTTTTCCACACTAATACAAGTGCAAAATTGGTTTCCTGCACCAACACAAGTGCGAAAAGTGGTTTTTCAACACTATCACAAGTGCCAAAAGTGTTTTTTCCACACTAATACAAGTGCAAAAGTGGTTTCCTGCACCAACACAAGTGCGAAAAGTGGTTTTTCAACACTAACACAAGTGCGAAAAGTGGTTTTTCAACACTATCACAAGTGCAAAAAGTGTTTTTTCCACACTAATACAAGTGAAAAAGTGCTTTTTCAACACTAACACAAGTGCGGAAAGTGGTTTTTCAACACTAACACAAGTGCGAAAAGTGTTTTTTCCACACTAATACAAGTGCAAAAGTGGTTTCCTGCACCAACACAAGTGCGAAAAGTGGTTTTTCAACACTAACACAAGTGCGAAAAGTGGTTTTTCAACACTAACACAAGTGCGAAAAGTGGTTTTTAAACACTAACACAAGTGCGAAAAGTGGTTTTTCAACACTAACACAAGTGCGAAAAGTGGTTTTCCACACTAATACAAGTGCAAAAGTGGTTTCCTGCACCAACACAAGTGCGAAAAGTGGTTTTTCAACACTAACACAGGTGCGAAAAGTGGTTTTTCAACACTATCACAAGTGCAAAAAGTGTTTTTTCCACACTAATACAAGTGCAAAAGTGGTTTCCTGCAACAACACAAGTGCGAAAAGTGGTTTTTCAACACTAACACAAGTGTGAAAAGTGGTTTTTCAACACGAACACAAGTGCGAAAAGTGGTTTTTCAACACTATCACAAGTGCAAAAAGTGTTTTTTCCACACTAATACAAGTGCAAAAGTGGTTTTTCAACAATAACACAAGTGCGAAAAGTGGTTTTTCAACACTAACACAAGTGCGAAAAGTGTTTTTTCCTCACTAATACAAGTGCAAAAGTGGTTTCCTGCACCAACACAAGTGTGAAAAGTGGTTTTTCAACACTAACACAAGTGCGAAAAGTTGTTTTTCAACACTATCACAAGTGCAAAAAGTGTTTTTTCCACACTAATACAAGTGCAAAAGTGGTTTCCTGCACCAACACAAGTGCGAAAAGTGGTTTTTCAACACTAACACAAGTGCGAAAAGTGGTTTTTCAACACCAACACAAGTGCGAAAAGTGGTTTTTCAACACTATCACAAGTGCAAAAAGTGTTTTTTCCACACTAATACAAGTGCAAAAGTGGTTTCCTGCACCAACACAAGTGCGAAAAGTGGGTTTTCAACACTAACACAAGTGCGAAAAGTGGGTTTTCAACACTAACACAAGTGCGAAAAGTGGTTTTTCAACACTAACACAAGTGCGAAAAGTGGTTTTTCAACACTATCACAAGTGCAAAAAGTGATTTTTCCACACTAATACAAGTGCAAAAGTGGTTTTTCAACACTAACACAAGTGCGAAAAGTGGTTTTTCAACACTAACACATGTGCGAAAAGTGTTTTTTCCCAAACTAATACAAGTGCAAAAGTGGTTTCCTGCACCAACACAAGTGCGAAAAGTGGTTTTTCAACACTAACACAAGTGCGAAAAGTGGTTTTTCAACACTAACACAAGTGCGAAAAGTGGTTTTTCAACACTATCACAAGTGCAAAAAGTGTTTTTTCCACACTAATACAGGTGAAAAAGTGGTTTTTCAACACTAACACAAGTGCGAAAAGTGGTTTTTCAACACTAACACAAGTGCGAAAAGTGTTTTTTCCACACTAATACAAGTGCAAAAGTTGTTTCCTGCACCAACACAAGTGCGAAAAGTGGTTTTTCAACACTAACACAAGTGCGAAAAGTGGTTTTTCAACACTAACACAAGTGCGAAAAGTGGTTTTTAAACACTAACACAAGTGCGAAAAGTGGTTTTTCAACACTAACACAAGTGCGAAAAGTGGTTTTTCCACACTAATACACGTGCAAAAGTGGTTTCCTGCACCAACACAAGTGCGAAAAGTGGTTTTTCAACACTAACACAAGTGCGAAAAGTGGTTTTTCAACACTAACACAAGTGCGAAAAGTGTTTTTTCCACACTAATACAAGTGCGAAAAGTGGTTTCCTGCACCAACACAAGTGCGAAAAGTGGTTTTTCCACACTAATACAAGTGCAAAAGTGGTTTCCTGCACCAACACAAGTGCGAAAAGTGGTTTTTCAACACTAACATAAGTGCGAAAAGTGGTTTTTCCACACTAATACAAGTGCGAAAAGTGTTTTTTCCACACTAATACAAGTGCAAAAGTGGTTTCCTGCACCAACACAAGTGCGAAAAGTGGTTTTTCAACACTAACACAAGTGCAAAAAGTGGTTTTTCAACACTATCACAAGTGCAAAAAGTGTTTTTTCCACACTAATACAAGTGCAAAAGTGGTTTCCTGCACCAACACAAGTGCGAAAAGTGGTTTTTCAACACTAACACAAGTGCGAAAAGTGGTTTTCCACACTAATACAAGTGCAAAATTGGTTTCCTGCACCAACACAAGTGCGAAAAGTGGTTTTTCAACACTATCACAAGTGCCAAAAGTGTTTTTTCCACACTAATACAAGTGCAAAAGTGGTTTCCTGCACCAACACAAGTGCGAAAAGTGGTTTTTCAACACTAACACAAGTGCGAAAAGTGGTTTTTCAACACTATCACAAGTACAAAAAGTGTTTTTTCCACACTAATACAAGTGAAAAAGTGCTTTTTCAACACTAACACAAGTGCGGAAAGTGGTTTTTCAACACTAACACAAGTGCGAAAAGTGTTTTTTCCACACTAATACAAGTGCAAAAGTGGTTTCCTGCACCAACACAAGTGCGAAAAGTGTTTTTTCAACACTAACACAAGTGCGAAAAGTGGTTTTTCAACACTAACACAAGTGCGAAAAGTGGTTTTTAAACACTAACACAAGTGCGAAAAGTGGTTTTTCAACACTAACACAAGTGCGAAAAGTGGTTTTCCACACTAATACAAGTGCAAAAGTGGTTTCCTGCACCAACACAAGTGCGAAAAGTGGTTTTTCAACAATAACACAGGTGCGAAAAGTGGTTTTTCAACACTATCACAAGTGCAAAAAGTGTTTTTTCCATACTAATACAAGTGCAAAAGTGGTTTCCTGCAACAACACAAGTGCGAAAAGTGGTTTTTCAACACTAACACAAGTGTGAAAAGTGGTTTTTCAACACGAACACAAGTGCGAAAAGTGGTTTTTCAACACTATCACAAGTGCAAAAAGTGTTTTTTCCACACTAATACAAGTGCAAAAGTGGTTTTTCAACAATAACACAAGTGCGAAAAGTGGTTTTTCAACACTAACACAAGTGCGAAAAGTGTTTTTTCCTCACTAATACAAGTGCAAAAGTGGTTTCCTGCACCAACACAAGTGCGAAAAGTGGTTTTTCAACACTAACACAAGTGCGAAAAGTTGTTTTTCAACACTATCACAAGTGCAAAAAGTGTTTTTTCCACACTAATACAAGTGCAAAAGTGGTTTCCTGCACCAACACAAGTGCGAAAAGTGGTTTTTCAACACTAACACAAGTGCGAAAAGTGGTTTTTCAACACCAACACAAGTGCGAAAAGTGGTTTTTCAACACTATCACAAGTGCAAAAAGTGTTTTTTCCACACTAATACAAGTGCAAAAGTGGTTTCCTGCACCAACATGTGCGAAAAGTGGTTTTTCAACACTAACACAAGTGCGAAAAGTGGTTTTTCAACACTAACACAAGTGCGAAAAGTGTTTTTTCCACACTAATACAAGTGCAAAAGTGGTTTCCTGCACCAACACAAGTGTGAAAAGTGGTTTTTCAACACTAACACAAGTGCGAAAAGTGGTTTTTCAACACTAACACAAGTGCGAAAAGTGGTTTTTCCACACTAATACAAGTGCAAAAGTGGTTTCCTGCACCAACATGTGCGAAAAGTGGTTTTTCAACACTAACACAAGTGCGAAAAGTGGTTTTTCAACACTAACACAAGTGCGAAAAGTGTTTTTTCCACACTAATACAAGTGCAAAAGTGGTTTCCTGCACCAACACAAGTGTGAAAAGTGGTTTTTCAACACTAACACAAGTGCGAAAAGTGGTTTTTCAACACTAACACAAGTGCGAAAAGTGGTTTTTCCACACTAATACAAGTGCAAAAGTGGTTTCTTGCACCAACACAAGTGCGAAAAGTGGTTTTTCAACACTAACACAAGTGCGAAAAGTGGTTTTTCAACACTAACACAAGTGCAAAAAGTGTTTTTTCCACACTAATACAAGTGCAAAAGTGGTTTCCTGCACCAACACAAGTGCGAAAAGTGGTTTTTCAACACTATCACAAGTGCAAAAAGTGTTTTTTCCACACTAATACAAGTGCAAAAGTGGTTTCCTGCACCAACACAAGTGCGAAAAGTGGTTTTTCAACACTAACACAAGTGCGAAAAGTGGTTTTTCAACACTAACACAAGTGCGAAAAGTGGTTTTTCAACACTAACACAAGTGCGAAAAGTGGTTTTTCCACACTAATACAAGTGCAAAAGTGGTTTCCTGCACCAACACAAGTGCTAAAAGTGGTTTTTCAACACTAACACAAGTGCGAAAAGTGGTTTTTCAACACTATCACAAGTGCAAAAAGTGTTTTTTCCACACTAATACAAGTGCAAAAGTGTTTCCTGCACCAACACAAGTGCGAAAAGTGGTTTTTCAACACTAACACAAGTGCGAAAAGTGGTTTTTCAACACTAACACAAGTGCGAAAAGTGGTTTTCCACACTAATACAAGTGCAAAAGTGGTTTCCTGCACCAACACAAGTGCGAAAAGTGGTTTTTCAACACTAACACAAGTGCGAAAAGTGGTTTTTCAACACTATCACAAGTGCAAAAAGTGTTTTTTTCACACTAATACAAGTGCAAAAGTGGTTTCCTGCACCAACACAAGTGCGAAAAGTGGGTTTTCAACACTAACACAAGTGCGAAAAGTGGGTTTTCAACACTAACACAAGTGCGAAAAGTGGTTTTTCAACACTAACACAAGTGCGAAAAGTGGTTTTTCAACACTATCACAAGTGCAAAAAGTGATTTTTCCACACTAATACAAGTGCAAAAGTGGTTTTTCAACACTAACACAAGTGCGAAAAGTGGTTTTTCAACACTAACACATGTGCGAAAAGTGTTTTTTCCCAAACTAATACAAGTGCAAAAGTGGTTTCCTGCACCAACACAAGTGCGAAAAGTGGTTTTTCAACACTAACACAAGTGCGAAAAGTGGTTTTTCAACACTTACACAAGTGCGAAAAGTTGTTTTTCAACACTATCACAAGTGCAAAAAGTGTTTTTTCCACACTAATACAAGTGCAAAAGTGGTTTCCTGCACCAACACAAGTGCGAAAAGTGGTTTTTCAACACTAACACAAGTGCGAAAAGTGGTTTTTCAACACCAACACAAGTGCGAAAAGTGGTTTTTCAACACTATCACAAGTGCAAAAAGTGTTTTTTCCACACTAATACAAGTGCAAAAGTGGTTTCCTGCACCAACACAAGTGCGAAAAGTGGTTTTTCAACACTAACACAAGTGCGAAAAGTGGTTTTTCAACACTATCACAAGTGCAAAAAGTGTTTTTTCCACACTAATACAAGTGCAAAAGTGGTTTCCTGCACCAACACGTGCGAAAAGTGGTTTTTCAACACTAACACAAGTGCGAAAAGTGGTTTTTCAACACTAACACAAGTGCGAAAAGTGGTTTTTCAACACTATCACAAGTGCAAAAAGTGTTTTTTCCACAATAATACAAGTGCAAAAGTGGTTTCCTGCACCAACACAAGTGCAAAAAGTGGTTTTTCAACACTATCACAAGTGCAAAAAGTGTTTTTTCCACACTAATACAAGTGCAAAAGTGGTTTCCTGCACCAACACAAGTGCGAAAAGTGGTTTTTCAACACTAACACAAGTGCGAAAAGTGGTTTTCCACACTAATACAAGTGCAAAATTGGTTTCCTGCACCAACACAAGTGCGAAAAGTGGTTTTTCAACACTATCACAAGTGCCAAAAGTGTTTTTTCCACACTAATACAAGTGCAAAAGTGGTTTCCTGCACCAACACAAGTGCGAAAAGTGGTTTTTCAACACTAACACAAGTGCGAAAAGTGGTTTTTCAACACTATCACAAGTGCAAAAAGTGTTTTTTCCACACTAATACAAGTGAAAAAGTGCTTTTTCAACACTAACACAAGTGCGGAAAGTGGTTTTTCAACACTAACACAAGTGCGAAAAGTGTTTTTTCCACACTAATACAAGTGCAAAAGTGGTTTCCTGCACCAACACAAGTGCGAAAAGTGGTTTTTCAACACTAACACAAGTGCGAAAAGTGGTTTTTCAACACTAACACAAGTGCGAAAAGTGGTTTTTAAACACTAACACAAGTGCGAAAAGTGGTTTTTCAACACTAACACAAGTGCGAAAAGTGGTTTTCCACACTAATACAAGTGCAAAAGTGGTTTCCTGCACCAACACAAGTGCGAAAAGTGGTTTTTCAACACTAACACAGGTGCGAAAAGTGGTTTTTCAACACTATCACAAGTGCAAAAAGTGTTTTTTCCACACTAATACAAGTGCAAAAGTGGTTTCCTGCAACAACACAAGTGCGAAAAGTGGTTTTTCAACACTAACACAAGTGTGAAAAGTGGTTTTTCAACACGAACACAAGTGCGAAAAGTGGTTTTTCAACACTATCACAAGTGCAAAAAGTGTTTTTTCCACACTAATACAAGTGCAAAAGTGGTTTTTCAACAATAACACAAGTGCGAAAAGTGGTTTTTCAACACTAACACAAGTGCGAAAAGTGTTTTTTCCTCACTAATACAAGTGCAAAAGTGGTTTCCTGCACCAACACAAGTGTGAAAAGTGGTTTTTCAACACTAACACAAGTGCGAAAAGTTGTTTTTCAACACTATCACAAGTGCAAAAAGTGTTTTTTCCACACTAATACAAGTGCAAAAGTGGTTTCCTGCACCAACACAAGTGCGAAAAGTGGTTTTTCAACACTAACACAAGTGCGAAAAGTGGTTTTTCAACACCAACACAAGTGCGAAAAGTGGTTTTTCAACACTATCACAAGTGCAAAAAGTGTTTTTTCCACACTAATACAAGTGCAAAAGTGGTTTCCTTCACCAACACAAGTGCGAAAAGTGGTTTTTCAACACTAACACAAGTGCAAAAAGTGGTTTTCCACACTAAGACAAGTGCAAAATTGGTTTCCTGCACCAACACAAGTGCGAAAAGTGGTTTTTCAACACTAACACAAGTGCGAAAAGTGGTTTTTCAACACTATCACAAGTGCAAACAGTGTTTTTTCCACACTAATACAAGTGCAAAAGTGGTTTCCTGCACCAACACAAGTGCGAAAAGTGGTTTTTCAACACTAACACAAGTGCGAAAAGTCGTTTTTCAACACTATCACAAGTGCAAAAAGTGTTTTTTCCACACTAATACAGGTGAAAAAGTGGTTTTTCAACACTAACACAAGTGCGAAAAGTGGTTTTTCAACACTAACACAAGTGCGAAAAGTGTTTTTTCCACACTAATACAAGTGCAAAAGTTGTTTCCTGCACCAACACAAGTGCGAAAAGTGGTTTTTCAACACTAACACAAGTGCGAAAAGTGGTTTTTCAACACTAACACAAGTGCGAAAAGTGGTTTTTAAACACTAACACAAGTGCGAAAAGTGGTTTTTCAACACTAACACAAGTGCGAAAAGTGGTTTTTCCACACTAATACACGTGCAAAAGTGGTTTCCTGCACCAACACAAGTGCGAAAAGTGGTTTTTCAACACTAACACAAGTGCGAAAAGTGGTTTTTCAACACTAACACAAGTGCGAAAAGTGTTTTTTCCACACTAATACAAGTGCGAAAAGTGGTTTCCTGCACCAACACAAGTGCGAAAAGTGGTTTTTCCACACTAATACAAGTGCAAAAGTGGTTTCCTGCACCAACACAAGTGCGAAAAGTGGTTTTTCAACACTAACATAAGTGCGAAAAGTGGTTTTTCCACACTAATACAAGTGCGAAAAGTGTTTTTTCCACACTAATACAAGTGCAAAAGTGGTTTCCTGCACCAACACAAGTGCGAAAAGTGGTTTTTCAACACTAACACAAGTGCAAAAAGTGGTTTTTCAACACTATCACAAGTGCAAAAAGCGTTTTTTCCACACTAATACAAGTGCAAAAGTGGTTTCCTGCACCAACACAAGTGCGAAAAGTGGTTTTTCAACACTAACACAAGTGCGAAAAGTGGTTTTCCACACTAATACAAGTGCAAAATTGGTTTCCTGCACCAACACAAGTGCGAAAAGTGGTTTTTCAACACTATCACAAGTGCCAAAAGTGTTTTTTCCACACTAATACAAGTGCAAAAGTGGTTTCCTGCACCAACACAAGTGCGAAAAGTGGTTTTTCAACACTAACACAAGTGCGAAAAGTGGTTTTTCAACACTATCACAAGTACAAAAAGTGTTTTTTCCACACTAATACAAGTGAAAAGGTGCTTTTTCAACACTAACACAAGTGCGGAAAGTGGTTTTTCAACACTAACACAAGTGCGAAAAGTGTTTTTTCCACACTAATACAAGTGCAAAAGTGGTTTCCTGCACCAACACAAGTGCGAAAAGTGTTTTTTCAACACTAACACAAGTGCGAAAAGTGGTTTTTCAACACTAACACAAGTGCGAAAAGTGGTTTTTAAACACTAACACAAGTGCGAAAAGTGGTTTTTCAACACTAACACAAGTGCGAAAAGTGGTTTTCCACACTAATACAAGTGCAAAAGTGGTTTCCTGCACCAACACAAGTGCGAAAAGTGGTTTTTCAACACTAACACAGGTGCGAAAAGTGGTTTTTCAACACTATCACAAGTGCAAAAAGTGTTTTTTCCATACTAATACAAGTGCAAAAGTGGTTTCCTGCAACAACACAAGTGCGAAAAGTGGTTTTTCAACACTAACACAAGTGTGAAAAGTGGTTTTTCAACACGAACACAAGTGCGAAAAGTGGTTTTTCAACACTATCACAAGTGCAAAAAGTGTTTTTTCCACACTAATACAAGTGCAAAAGTGGTTTTTCAACAATAACACAAGTGCGAAAAGTGGTTTTTCAACACTAACACAAGTGCGAAAAGTGTTTTTTCCTCACTAATACAAGTGCAAAAGTGGTTTCCTGCACCAACACAAGTGCGAAAAGTGGTTTTTCAACACTAACACAAGTGCGAAAAGTTGTTTTTCAACACTATCACAAGTGCAAAAAGTGTTTTTTCCACACTAATACAAGTGCAAAAGTGGTTTCCTGCACCAACACAAGTGCGAAAAGTGGTTTTTCAACACTAACACAAGTGCGAAAAGTGGTTTTTCAACACTAACACAAGTGCGAAAAGTGGTTTTTCAACACTATCACAAGTGCAAAAAGTGTTTTTTCCACACTAATACAAGTGCAAAAGTGGTTTCCTGCACCAACATGTGCGAAAAGTGGTTTTTCAACACTAACACAAGTGCGAAAAGTGGTTTTTCAACACTAACACAAGTGCGAAAAGTGTTTTTTCCACACTAATACAAGTGCAAAAGTGGTTTCCTGCACCAACACAAGTGTGAAAAGTGGTTTTTCAACACTAACACAAGTGCGAAAAGTGGTTTTTCAACACTAACACAAGTGCGAAAAGTGGTTTTTCCACACTAATACAAGTGCAAAAGTGGTTTCCTGCACCAACATGTGCGAAAAGTGGTTTTTCAACACTAACACAAGTGCGAAAAGTGGTTTTTCAACACTAACACAAGTGCGAAAAGTGTTTTTTCCACACTAATACAAGTGCAAAAGTGGTTTCCTGCACCAACACAAGTGTGAAAAGTGGTTTTTCAACACTAACACAAGTGCGAAAAGTGGTTTTTCAACACTAACACAAGTGCGAAAAGTGGTTTTTCCACACTAATACAAGTGCAAAAGTGGTTTCTTGCACCAACACAAGTGCGAAAAGTGGTTTTTCAACACTAACACAAGTGCGAAAAGTGGTTTTTCAACACTAACACAAGTGCAAAAAGTGTTTTTTCCACACTAATACAAGTGCAAAAGTGGTTTCCTGCACCAACACAAGTGCGAAAAGTGGTTTTTCAACACTATCACAAGTGCAAAAAGTGTTTTTTCCACACTAATACAAGTGCAAAAGTGGTTTCCTGCACCAACACAAGTGCGAAAAGTGGTTTTTCAACACTAACACAAGTGCGAAAAGTGGTTTTTCAACACTAACACAAGTGCGAAAAGTGGTTTTTCAACACTAACACAAGTGCGAAAAGTGGTTTTTCCACACTAATACAAGTGCAAAAGTGGTTTCCTGCACCAACACAAGTGCTAAAAGTGGTTTTTCAACACTAACACAAGTGCGAAAAGTGGTTTTTCAACACTATCACAAGTGCAAAAAGTGTTTTTTCCACACTAATACAAGTGCAAAAGTGTTTCCTGCACCAACACAAGTGCGAAAAGTGGTTTTTCAACACTAACACAAGTGCGAAAAGTGGTTTTTCAACACTATCACAAGTTCAAAAAGTGTTTTTTCCACACTAATACAAGTGCAAAAGTGGTTTCCTGCACCAACACAAGTGCGAAAAGTGGTTTTTCAACACTAACACAAGAGCGAAAAGTGGTTTTTCAACACTATCACAAGTGCAAAAAGTGTTTTTTCCACACTAATACAAGTGCAAAAGTGGTTTCCTGCACAAACACAAGTGCGAAAAGTGGTTTTTCAACACTAACACAAGTGCGAAAAGTGGTTTTTCAACACTATCACAAGTGCAAAAAGTGTTTTTTCCACACTAATACAAGTGCAAAAGTGGTTTCCTGCACCAACACAAGTGCGAAATGTGGTTTTTCAACACTAACACAAGTGCGAAAAGTGGTTTTTCAACACTAACACAAGTGCGAAAAGTGGTTTTTCAACACTAACACAAGTGCGAAAAGTGGTTTTTCCACACTAATACAAGTGCAAAAGTGGTTTCCTGCACCAACACAAGTGCGAAAAGTGGTTTTTCAACACTAACACAAGTGTGAAAAGTGGTTTTTCAACACTATCACAAGTGCAAAAAGTGTTTTTTCCACACTAATACAAGTGCAAAAGTGGTTTCCTGCACCAACACAAGTGCGAAAAGTGGTTTTTCAACACTAACACAAGTGCGAAAAGTGGTTTTTCAACACTAACACAAGTGCGAAAAGTGGTTTTTCAACACTAACACAAGTGCGAAAAGTGGTTTTTCAACACTAACACAAGTGCGAAAAGTGGTTTTCCACACTAATACAAGTGCAAAAGTGGTTTCCTGCACCAACACAAGTGCGAAAAGTGGTTTTTCAACACTAACACAAGTGCGAAAAGTGATTTTTCAACACTATCACAAGTGCAAAAAGTGTTTTTTTCACACTAATACAAGTGCAAAAGTGGTTTCCTGCACCAACACAAGTGCGAAAAGTGGGTTTTCAACACTAACACAAGTGCGAAAAGTGGGTTTTCAACACTAACACAAGTGCGAAAAGTGGTTTTTCAACACTAACACAAGTGCGAAAAGTGGTTTTTCAACACTAACACAAGTGCGAAAAGTGGTTTTTCAACACTAACACAAGTGCGAAAAGTGGTTTTTCCACACTAATACAAGTGCAAAAGTGGTTTCCTGCACCAACACAAGTGCTAAAAGTGGTTTTTCAACACTAACACAAGTGCGAAAAGTGGTTTTTCAACACTATCACAAGTGCAAAAAGTGTTTTTTCCACACTAATACAAGTGCAAAAGTGTTTCCTGCACCAACACAAGTGCGAAAAGTGGTTTTTCAACACTAACACAAGTGCGAAAAGTGGTTTTTCAACACTATCACAAGTTCAAAAAGTGTTTTTTCCACACTAATACAAGTGCAAAAGTGGTTTCCTGCACCAACACAAGTGCGAAAAGTGGTTTTTCAACACTAACACAAGAGCGAAAAGTGGTTTTTCAACACTATCACAAGTGCAAAAAGTGTTTTTTCCACACTAATACAAGTGCAAAAGTGGTTTCCTGCACAAACACAAGTGCGAAAAGTGGTTTTTCAACACTAACACAAGTGCGAAAAGTGGTTTTTCAACACTATCACAAGTGCAAAAAGTGTTTTTTCCACACTAATACAAGTGCAAAAGTGGTTTCCTGCACCAACACAAGTGCGAAAAGTGGTTTTTCAACACTAACACAAGTGCGAAAAGTGGTTTTTCAACACTTACACAAGTGCGAAAAGTGGTTTTTCAACACTATCACAAGTGCAAAAAGTGTTTTTTCCACACTAATACAAGTGCAAAAGTGGTTTCCTGCACCAACACAAGTGCGAAAAGTGGTTTTTCAACACTAACACAAGTGCGAAAAGTGGTTTTTCAACACTATCACAAGTGCAAAAAGTGTTTTTTCCACACTAATACAAGTGCAAAAGTGGTTTCCTGCACCAACACGTGCGAAAAGTGGTTTTTCAACACTAACACAAGTGCGAAAAGTGGTTTTTCAACACTAACACAAGTGCGAAAAGTGGTTTTTCAACACTATCACAAGTGCAAAAAGTGTTTTTTCCACAATAATACAAGTGCAAAAGTGGTTTCCTGCACCAACACAAGTGCAAAAAGTGGTTTTTCAACAATATCACAAGTGCAAAAAGTGTTTTTTCCACACTAATACAAGTGCAAAAGTGGTTTCCTGCACCAACACAAGTGCGAAAAGTGGTTTTTCAACACTAACACAAGTGCGAAAAGTGGTTTTCCACACTAATACAAGTGCAAAATTGGTTTCCTGCACCAACACAAGTGCGAAAAATGGTTTTTCAACACTATCACAAGTGCCAAAAGTGTTTTTTCCACACTAATACAAGTGCAAAAGTGGTTTCCTGCACCAACACAAGTGCGAAAAGTGGTTTTTCAACACTAACACAAGTGCGAAAAGTGGTTTTTCAACACTATCACAAGTGCAAAAAGTGTTTTTTCCACACTAATACAAGTGAAAAAGTGCTTTTTCAACACTAACACAAGTGCGGAAAGTGGTTTTTCAACACTAACACAAGTGCGAAAAGTGTTTTTTCCACACTAATACAAGTGCAAAAGTGGTTTCCTGCACCAACACAAGTGCGAAAAGTGGTTTTTCAACACTAACACAAGTGCGAAAAGTGGTTTTTCAACACTAACACAAGTGCGAAAAGTGGTTTTTAAACACTAACACAAGTGCGAAAAGTGGTTTTTCAACACTAACACAAGTGCGAAAAGTGGTTTTCCACACTAATACAAGTGCAAAAGTGGTTTCCTGCACCAACACAAGTGCGAAAAGTGGTTTTTCAACACTAACACAGGTGCGAAAAGTGGTTTTTCAACACTATCACAAGTGCAAAAAGTGTTTTTTCCACACTAATACAAGTGCAAAAGTCGTTTCCTGCAACAACACAAGTGCGAAAAGTGGTTTTTCAACACTAACACAAGTGTGAAAAGTGGTTTTTCAACACGAACACAAGTGCGAAAAGTGGTTTTTCAACACTATCACAAGTGCAAAAAGTGTTTTTTCCACACTAATACAAGTGCAAAAGTGGTTTTTCAACAATAACACAAGTGCGAAAAGTGGTTTTTCAACACTAACACAAGTGCGAAAAGTGTTTTTTCCTCACTAATACAAGTGCAAAAGTGGTTTCCTGCACCAACACAAGTGCGAAAAGTGGTTTTTCAACACTAACACAAGTGCGAAAAGTTGTTTTTCAACACTATCACAAGTGCAAAAAGTGTTTTTTCCACACTAATACAAGTGCAAAAGTGGTTTCCTGCACCAACACAAGTGCGAAAAGTGGTTTTTCCACACTAATACAAGTGCGAAAAGTGTTTTTTCCACACTAATACAAGTGCAAAAGTGGTTTCCTGCACCAACACAAGTGCGAAAAGTGGTTTTTCAACACTAACACAAGTGTGAAAAGTGGTTTTTCAACACTATCACAAGTGCAAACAGTGTTTTTTCCACACTAATACAAGTGCAAAAGTGGTTTCCTTCACCAACACAAGTGCGAAAAGTGGTTTTTCAACACTAACACAAGTGCAAAAAGTGGTTTTCCACACTAAGACAAGTGCAAAATTGGTTTCCTGCACCAACACAAGTGCGAAAAGTGGTTTTTCAACACTAACACAAGTGCGAAAAGTGGTTTTTCAACACTATCACAAGTGCAAACAGTGTTTTTTCCACACTAATACAAGTGCAAAAGTGGTTTCCTGCACCAACACAAGTGCGAAAAGTGGTTTTTCAACACTAACACAAGTGCGAAAAGTGGTTTTTCAACACTATCACAAGTGCAAAAAGTGTTTTTTCCACACTAATACAGGTGAAAAAGTGGTTTTTCAACACTAACACAAGTGCGAAAAGTGGTTTTTCAACACTAACACAAGTGCGAAAAGTGTTTTTTCCACACTAATACAAGTGCAAAAGTTGTTTCCTGCACCAACACAAGTGCGAAAAGTGGTTTTTCAACACTAACACAAGTGCGAAAAGTGGTTTTTCAACACTAACACAAGTGCGAAAAGTGGTTTTTAAACACTAACACAAGTGCGAAAAGTGGTTTTTCAACACTAACACAAGTGCGAAAAGTGGTTTTTCCACACTAATACACGTGCAAAAGTGGTTTCCTGCACCAACACAAGTGCGAAAAGTGGTTTTTCAACACTAACACAAGTGCGAAAAGTGGTTTTTCAACACTAACACAAGTGCGAAAAGTGTTTTTTCCACACTAATACAAGTGCGAAAAGTGGTTTCCTGCACCAACACAAGTGCGAAAAGTGGTTTTTCCACACTAATACAAGTGCAAAAGTGGTTTCCTGCACCAACACAAGTGCGAAAAGTGGTTTTTCAACACTAACATAAGTGCGAAAAGTGGTTTTTCCACACTAATTCAAGTGCGAAAAGTGTTTTTTCCACACTAATACAAGTGCAAAAGTGGTTTCCTGCACCAACACAAGTGCGAAAAGTGGTTTTTCAACACTAACACAAGTGCAAAAAGTGGTTTTTCAACACTATCACAAGTGCAAAAAGTGTTTTTTCCACACTAATACAAGTGCAAAAGTGGTTTCCTGCACCAACACAAGTGCGAAAAGTGGTTTTTCAACACTAACACAAGTGCGAAAAGTGGTTTTCCACACTAATACAAGTGCAAAATTGGTTTCCTGCACCAACACAAGTGCGAAAAGTGGTTTTTCAACACTACCACAAGTGCCAAAAGTGTTTTTTCCACACTAATACAAGTGCAAAAGTGGTTTCCTGCACCAACACAAGTGCGAAAAGTGGTTTTTCAACACTAACACAAGTGCGAAAAGTGGTTTTTCAACACTATCACAAGTACAAAAAGTGTTTTTTCCACACTAATACAAGTGAAAAAGTGCTTTTTCAACACTAACACAAGTGCGGAAAGTGGTTTTTCAACACTAACACAAGTGCGAAAAGTGTTTTTTCCACACTAATACAAGTGCAAAAGTGGTTTCCTGCACCAACACAAGTGCGAAAAGTGTTTTTTCAACACTAACACAAGTGCGAAAAGTGGTTTTTCAACACTAACACAAGTGCGAAAAGTGGTTTTTAAACACTAACACAAGTGCGAAAAGTGGTTTTTCAACACTCACACAAGTGCGAAAAGTGGTTTTCCACACTAATACAAGTGCAAAAGTGGTTTCCTGCACCAACACAAGTGCGAAAAGTGGTTTTTCAACACTAACACAGGTGCGAAAAGTGGTTTTTCAACACTATCACAAGTGCAAAAAGTGTTTTTTCCATACTAATACAAGTGCAAAAGTGGTTTCCTGCAACAACACAAGTGCGAAAAGTGGTTTTTCAACACTAACACAAGTGTGAAAAGTGGTTTTTCAACACGAACACAAGTGCGAAAAGTGGTTTTTCAACACTATCACAAGTGCAAAAAGTGTTTTTTCCACACTAATACAAGTGCAAAAGTGGTTTTTCAACAATAACACACAAGTGCGAAAAGTGGTTTTTCAACACTAACACAAGTGCGAAAAGTTGTTTTTCAACACTATCACAAGTGCAAAAAGTGTTTTTTCCACACTAATACAAGTGCAAAAGTGGTTTCCTGCACCAACACAAGTGCGAAAAGTGGTTTTTCCACACTAATACAAGTGCGAAAAGTGTTTTTTCCACACTAATACAAGTGCAAAAGTGGTTTCCTGCACCAACACAAGTGCGAAAAGTGGTTTTTCAACACTAACACAAGTGTGAAAAGTGGTTTTTCAACACTATCACAAGTGCAAACAGTGTTTTTTCCACACTAATACAAGTGCAAAAGTGGTTTCCTTCACCAACACAAGTGCGAAAAGTGGTTTTTCAACACTAACACAAGTGCAAAAAGTGGTTTTCCACACTAAGACAAGTGCAAAATTGGTTTCCTGCACCAACACAAGTGCGAAAAGTGGTTTTTCAACACTAACACAAGTGCGAAAAGTGGTTTTTCAACACTATCACAAGTGCAAACAGTGTTTTTTCCACACTAATACAAGTGCAAAAGTGGTTTCCTGCACCAACACAAGTGCGAAAAGTGGTTTTTCAACACTAACACAAGTGCGAAAAGTGGTTTTTCAACACTATCACAAGTGCAAAAAGTGTTTTTTCCACACTAATACAGGTGAAAAAGTGGTTTTTCAACACTAACACAAGTGCGAAAAGTGGTTTTTCAACACTAACACAAGTGCGAAAAGTGTTTTTTCCACACTAATACAAGTGCAAAAGTTGTTTCCTGCACCAACACAAGTGCGAAAAGTGGTTTTTCAACACTAACACAAGTGCGAAAAGTGGTTTTTCAACACTAACACAAGTGCGAAAAGTGGTTTTTAAACACTAACACAAGTGCGAAAAGTGGTTTTTCAACACTAACACAAGTGCGAAAAGTGGTTTTTCCACACTAATACACGTGCAAAAGTGGTTTCCTGCACCAACACAAGTGCGAAAAGTGGTTTTTCAACACTAACACAAGTGCGAAAAGTGGTTTTTCAACACTAACACAAGTGCGAAAAGTGTTTTTTCCACACTAATACAAGTGCGAAAAGTGGTTTCCTGCACCAACACAAGTGCGAAAAGTGGTTTTCCACACTAATACAAGTGCAAAAGTGGTTTCCTGCACCAACACAAGTGCGAAAAGTGGTTTTTCAACACTAACACAGGTGCGAAAAGTGGTTTTTCAACACTATCACAAGTGCAAAAAGTGTTTTTTCCATACTAATACAAGTGCAAAAGTGGTTTCCTGCAACAACACAAGTGCGAAAAGTGGTTTTTCAACACTAACACAAGTGTGAAAAGTGGTTTTTCAACACGAACACAAGTGCGAAAAGTGGTTTTTCAACACTATCACAAGTGCAAAAAGTGTTTTTTCCACACTAATACAAGTGCAAAAGTGGTTTTTCAACACTAACACAAGTGCGAAAAGTGGTTTTTCCACACTAATACACGTGCAAAAGTGGTTTCCTGCACCAACACAAGTGCGAAAAGTGGTTTTTCAACACTATCACAAGTGCGAAAAGTGGTTTTTCAACACTAACACAAGTGCGAAAAGTGTTTTTTCCACACTAATACAAGTGCGAAAAGTGGTTTCCTGCACCAACACAAGTGCGAAAAGTGGTTTTTCCACACGAATACAAGTGCAAAAGTGGTTTCCTGCACCAACACAAGTGCGAAAAGTGGTTTTTCAACACTAACATAAGTGCGAAAAGTGGTTTTTCCACACTAATACAAGTGCGAAAAGTGTTTTTTCCACACTAATACAAGTGCAAAAGTGGTTTCCTGCACCAACACAAGTGCGAAAAGTGGTTTTTCAACACTAACATAAGTGCAAAAAGTGGTTTTTCAACACTATCACAAGTGCAAAAAGTGTTTTTTCCACACTAATACAAGTGCAAAAGTGGTTTCCTGCACCAACACAAGTGCGAAAAGTGGTTTTTCAACACTAACACAAGTGCGAAAAGTGGTTTTCCACACTAATACAAGTGCAAAATTGGTTTCCTGCACCAACACAAGTGCGAAAAGTGGTTTTTCAACACTACCACAAGTGCCAAAAGTGTTTTTTCCACACTAATACAAGTGCAAAAGTGGTTTCCTGCACCAACACAAGTGCGAAAAGTGGTTTTTCAACACTAACACAAGTGCGAAAAGTGGTTTTTCAACACTATCACAAGTACAAAAAGTGTTTTTTCCACACTAATACAAGTGAAAAAGTGCTTTTTCAACACTAACACAAGTGCGGAAAGTGGTTTTTCAACACTAACACAAGTGCGAAAAGTGTTTTTTCCACACTAATACAAGTGCAAAAGTGGTTTCCTGCACCAACACAAGTGCGAAAAGTGTTTTTTCAACACTAACACAAGTGCGAAAAGTGGTTTTTCAACACTAACACAAGTGCGAAAAGTGGTTTTTAAACACTAACACAAGTGCGAAAAGTGGTTTTTCAACACTCACACAAGTGCGAAAAGTGGTTTTCCACACTAATACAAGTGCAAAAGTGGTTTCCTGCACCAACACAAGTGCGAAAAGTGGTTTTTCAACACTAACACAGGTGCGAAAAGTGGTTTTTCAACACTATCACAAGTGCAAAAAGTGTTTTTTCCATACTAATACAAGTGCAAAAGTGGTTTCCTGCAACAACACAAGTGCGAAAAGTGGTTTTTCAACACTAACACAAGTGTGAAAAGTGGTTTTTCAACACGAACACAAGTGCGAAAAGTGGTTTTTCAACACTATCACAAGTGCAAAAAGTGTTTTTTCCACACTAATACAAGTGCAAAAGTGGTTTTTCAACAATAACACACAAGTGCGAAAAGTGGTTTTTCAACACTAACACAAGTGCGAAAAGTTGTTTTTCAACACTATCACAAGTGCAAAAAGTGTTTTTTCCACACTAATACAAGTGCAAAAGTGGTTTCCTGCACCAACACAAGTGCGAAAAGTGGTTTTTCCACACTAATACAAGTGCGAAAAGTGTTTTTTCCACACTAATACAAGTGCAAAAGTGGTTTCCTGCACCAACACAAGTGCGAAAAGTGGTTTTTCAACACTAACACAAGTGTGAAAAGTGGTTTTTCAACACTATCACAAGTGCAAACAGTGTTTTTTCCACACTAATACAAGTGCAAAAGTGGTTTCCTTCACCAACACAAGTGCGAAAAGTGGTTTTTCAACACTAACACAAGTGCAAAAAGTGGTTTTCCACACTAAGCCAAGTGCAAAATTGGTTTCCTGCACCAACACAAGTGCGAAAAGTGGTTTTTCAACATTAACACAAGTGCGAAAAGTGGTTTTTCAACACTATCACAAGTGCAAACAGTGTTTTTTCCACACTAATACAAGTGCAAAAGTGGTTTCCTGCACCAACACAAGTGCGAAAAGTGGTTTTTCAACACTAACACAAGTGCGAAAAGTGGTTTTTCAACACTATCACAAGTGCAAAAAGTGTTTTTTCCACACTAATACAGGTGAAAAAGTGGTTTTTCAACACTAACACAAGTGCGAAAAGTGGTTTTTCAACACTAACACAAGTGCGAAAAGTGTTTTTTCCACACTAATACAAGTGCAAAAGTTGTTTCCTGCACCAACACAAGTGCGAAAAGTGGTTTTTCAACACTAACACAAGTGCGAAAAGTGGTTTTTAAACACTAACACAAGTGCGAAAAGTGGTTTTTCAACACTAACACAAGTGCGAAAAGTGGTTTTTCCACACTAATACACGTGCAAAAGTGGTTTCCTGCACCAACACAAGTGCGAAAAGTGGTTTTTCAACACTAACACAAGTGCGAAAAGTGGTTTTTCAACACTAACACAAGTGCGAAAAGTGTTTTTTCCACACTAATACAAGTGCGAAAAGTGGTTTCCTGCACCAACACAAGTGCGAAAAGTGGTTTTTCCACACTAATACAAGTGCAAAAGTGGTTTCCTGCACCAACACAAGTGCGAAAAGTGGTTTTTCAACACTAACACAAGTGCGAAAAGTTGTTTTTCAACACTATCACAAGTGCAAAAAGTGTTTTTTCCACACTAATACAAGTGCAAAAGTGGTTTCCTGCACCAACACAAGTGCGAAAAGTGGTTTTTCCACACTAATACAAGTGCGAAAAGTGTTTTTTCCACACTAATACAAGTGCAAAAGTGGTTTCCTGCACCAACACAAGTGCGAAAAGTGGTTTTTCAACACTAACACAAGTGTGAAAAGTGGTTTTTCAACACTATCACAAGTGCAAACAGTGTTTTTTCCACACTAATACAAGTGCAAAAGTGGTTTCCTTCACCAACACAAGTGCGAAAAGTGGTTTTTCAACACTAACACAAGTGCAAAAAGTGGTTTTCCACACTAAGCCAAGTGCAAAATTGGTTTCCTGCACCAACACAAGTGCGAAAAGTGGTTTTTCAACATTAACACAAGTGCGAAAAGTGGTTTTTCAACACTATCACAAGTGCAAACAGTGTTTTTTCCACACTAATACAAGTGCAAAAGTGGTTTCCTGCACCAACACAAGTGCGAAAAGTGGTTTTTCAACACTAACACAAGTGCGAAAAGTGGTTTTTCAACACTATCACAAGTGCAAAAAGTGTTTTTTCCACACTAATACAGGTGAAAAAGTGGTTTTTCAACACTAACACAAGTGCGAAAAGTGGTTTTTCAACACTAACACAAGTGCGAAAAGTGTTTTTTCCACACTAATACAAGTGCAAAAGTTGTTTCCTGCACCAACACAAGTGCGAAAAGTGGTTTTTCAACACTAACACAAGTGCGAAAAGTGGTTTTTAAACACTAACACAAGTGCGAAAAGTGGTTTTTCAACACTAACACAAGTGCGAAAAGTGGTTTTTCCACACTAATACACGTGCAAAAGTGGTTTCCTGCACCAACACAAGTGCGAAAAGTGGTTTTTCAACACTAACACAAGTGCGAAAAGTGGTTTTTCAACACTAACACAAGTGCGAAAAGTGTTTTTTCCACACTAATACAAGTGCGAAAAGTGGTTTCCTGCACCAACACAAGTGCGAAAAGTGGTTTTTCCACACTAATACAAGTGCAAAAGTGGTTTCCTGCACCAACACAAGTGCGAAAAGTGGTTTTTCAACACTAACATAAGTGCGAAAAGTGGTTTTTCCACACTAATACAAGTGCGAAAAGTGTTTTTTCCACACTAATACAAGTGCAAAAGTGGTTTCCTGCACCAACACAAGTGCGAAAAGTGGTTTTTCAACACTAACACAAGTGCAAAAAGTGGTTTTTCAACACTATCACAAGTGCAAAAAGTGTTTTTTCCACACTAATACAAGTGCAAAAGTGGTTTCCTGCACCAACACAAGTGCGAAAAGTGGTTTTTCAACACTAACACAAGTGCGAAAAGTGGTTTTCCACACTAATACAAGTGCAAAATTGGTTTCCTGCACCAACACAAGTGCGAAAAGTGGTTTTTCAACACTATCACAAGTGCCAAAAGTGTTTTTTCCACACTAATACAAGTGCAAAAGTGGTTTCCTGCACCAACACAAGTGCGAAAAGTGGTTTTTCAACACTAACACAAGTGCGAAAAGTGGTTTTTCAACACTATCACAAGTACAAAAAGTGTTTTTTCCACACTAATACAAGTGAAAAAGTGCTTTTTCAACACTAACACAAGTGCGGAAAGTGGTTTTTCAACACTAACACAAGTGCGAAAAGTGTTTTTTCCACACTAATACAAGTGCAAAAGTGGTTTCCTGCACCAACACAAGTGCGAAAAGTGTTTTTTCAACACTAACACAAGTGCGAAAAGTGGTTTTTCAACACTAACACAAGTGCGAAAAGTGGTTTTTAAACACTAACACAAGTGTGAAAAGTGGTTTTTCAACACTAACACAAGTGCGAAAAGTGGTTTTCCACACTAATACAAGTGCAAAAGTGGTTTCCTGCACCAACACAAGTGCGAAAAGTGGTTTTTCAACACTAACACAGGTGCGAAAAGTGGTTTTTCAACACTATCACAAGTGCAAAAAGTGTTTTTTCCATACTAATACAAGTGCAAAAGTGGTTTCCTGCAACAACACAAGTGCGAAAAGTGGTTTTTCAACACTAACACAAGTGTGAAAAGTGGTTTTTCAACACGAACACAAGTGCGAAAAGTGGTTTTTCAACACTATCACAAGTGCAAAAAGTGTTTTTTCCACACTAATACAAGTGCAAAAGTGGTTTTTCAACAATAACACAAGTGCGAAAAGTGGTTTTTCAACACTAACACAAGTGCGAAAAGTGTTTTTTCCTCACTAATACAAGTGCAAAAGTGGTTTCCTGCACCAACACAAGTGCGAAAAGTGGTTTTTCAACACTAACACAAGTGCGAAAAGTTGTTTTTCAACACTATCACAAGTGCAAAAAGTGTTTTTTCCACACTAATACAAGTGCAAAAGTGGTTTCCTGCACCAACACAAGTGCGAAAAGTGGTTTTTCAACACTAACACAAGTGCGAAAAGTGGTTTTTCAACACCAACACAAGTGCGAAAAGTGGTTTTTCAACACTATCACAAGTGCAAAAAGTGTTTTTTCCACACTAATACAAGTGCAAAAGTGGTTTCCTGCACCAACACAAGTGCGAAAAGTGGTTTTTCAACACTAACACAAGTGCGAAAAGTGGTTTTTCAACACTATCACAAGTGCAAAAAGTGTTTTTTCCACACTAATACAAGTGCAAAAGTGGTTTCCTGCACCAACACGTGCGAAAAGTGGTTTTTCAACACTAACACAAGTGCGAAAAGTGGTTTTTCAACACTAACACAAGTGCGAAAAGTGGTTTTTCAACACTATCACAAGTGCAAAAAGTGTTTTTTCCACACTAATACAAGTGCAAAAGTGGTTTCCTGCACCAACATGTGCGAAAAGTGGTTTTTCAACACTAACACAAGTGCGAAAAGTGTTTTTTCCACACTAATACAAGTGCAAAAGTGGTTTCCTGCACCAACACAAGTGTGAAAAGTGGTTTTTCAACACTAACACAAGTGCGAAAAGTGGTTTTTCAACACTAACACAAGTGCGAAAAGTGGTTTTTCCACACTAATACAAGTGCAAAAGTGGTTTCCTGCACCAACATGTGCGAAAAGTGGTTTTTCAACACTAACACAAGTGCGAAAAGTGGTTTTTCAACACTAACACAAGTGCGAAAAGTGTTTTTTCCACACTAATACAAGTGCAAAAGTGGTTTCCTGCACCAACACAAGTGTGAAAAGTGGTTTTTCAACACTAACACAAGTGCGAAAAGTGGTTTTTCAACACTAACACAAGTGCGAAAAGTGGTTTTTCCACACTAATACAAGTGCAAAAGTGGTTTCTTGCACCAACACAAGTGCGAAAAGTGGTTTTTCAACACTAACACAAGTGCGAAAAGTGGTTTTTCAACACTAACACAAGTGCAAAAAGTGTTTTTTCCACACTAATACAAGTGCAAAAGTGGTTTCCTGCACCAACACAAGTGCGAAAAGTTGTTTTTCAACACTATCACAAGTGCAAAAAGTGTTTTTTCCACACTAATACAAGTGCAAAAGTGGTTTCCTGCACCAACACAAGTGCGAAAAGTGGTTTTCAACACTAACACAAGTGCGAAAAGTGGTTTTTCAACACTAACACAAGTGCGAAAAGTGGTTTTTCAACACTAACACAAGTGCGAAAAGTGGTTTTTCCACACTAATACAAGTGCAAAAGTGGTTTCCTGCACCAACACAAGTGCTAAAAGTGGTTTTTCAACACTAACACAAGTGCGAAAAGTGGTTTTTCAACACTATCACAAGTGCAAAAAGTGTTTTTTTCACACTAATACAAGTGCAAAAGTGGTTTCCTGCACCAACACAAGTGCGAAAAGTGGGTTTTCAACACTAACACAAGTGCGAAAAGTGGGTTTTCAACACTAACACAAGTGCAAAAAGTGGTTTTTCAACACTAACACAAGTGCGAAAAGTGGTTTTTCAACACTATCACAAGTGCAAAAAGTGATTTTTCCACACTAATACAAGTGCAAAAGTGGTTTTTCAACACTAACACAAGTGCGAAAAGTGGTTTTTCAACACTAACACATGTGCGAAAAGTGTTTTTTCCCAAACTAATACAAGTGCAAAAGTGGTTTCCTGCACCAACACAAGTGCGAAAAGTGGTTTTTCAACACTAACACAAGTGCGAAAAGTGGTTTTTCAACACTTACACAAGTGCGAAAAGTTGTTTTTCAACACTATCACAAGTGCAAAAAGTGTTTTTTCCACACTAATACAAGTGCAAAAGTGGTTTCCTGCACCAACACAAGTGCGAAAAGTGGTTTTTCAACACTAACACAAGTGCGAAAAGTGGTTTTTCAACACCAACACAAGTGCGAAAAGTGGTTTTTCAACACTATCACAAGTGCAAAAAGTGTTTTTTCCACACTAATACAAGTGCAAAAGTGGTTTCCTGCACCAACACAAGTGCGAAAAGTGGTTTTTCAACACTAACACAAGTGCGAAAAGTGGTTTTTCAACACTATCACAAGTGCAAAAAGTGTTTTTTCCACACTAATACAAGTGCAAAAGTGGTTTCCTGCACCAACACGTGCGAAAAGTGGTTTTTCAACACTAACACAAGTGCGAAAAGTGGTTTTTCAACACTAACACAAGTGCGAAAAGTGGTTTTTCAACACTATCACAAGTGCAAAAAGTGTTTTTTCCACAATAATACAAGTGCAAAAGTGGTTTCCTGCACCAACACAAGTGCAAAAAGTGGTTTTTCAACACTATCACAAGTGCAAAAAGTGTTTTTTCCACACTAATACAAGTGCAAAAGTGGTTTCCTGCACCAACACAAGTGCGAAAAGTGGTTTTTCAACACTAACACAAGTGCGAAAAGTGGTTTTCCACACTAATACAAGTGCAAAATTGGTTTCCTGCACCAACACAAGTGCGAAAAGTGGTTTTTCAACACTATCACAAGTGCCAAAAGTGTTTTTTCCACACTAATACAAGTGCAAAAGTGGTTTCCTGCACCAACACAAGTGCGAAAAGTGGTTTTTCAACACTAACACAAGTGCGAAAAGTGGTTTTTCAACAATATCACAAGTGCAAAAAGTGTTTTTTCCACACTAATACAAGTGAAAAAGTGCTTTTTCAACACTAACACAAGTGCGGAAAGTGGTTTTTCAACACTAACACAAGTGCGAAAAGTGTTTTTTCCACACTAATACAAGTGCAAAAGTGGTTTCCTGCACCAACACAAGTGCGAAAAGTGGTTTTTCAACACTAACACAAGTGCGAAAAGTGGTTTTTCAACACTAACACAAGTGCGAAAAGTGGTTTTTAAACACTAACACAAGTGCGAAAAGTGGTTTTTCAACACTAACACAAGTGCGAAAAGTGGTTTTCCACACTAATACAAGTGCAAAAGTGGTTTCCTGCACCAACACAAGTGCGAAAAGTGGTTTTTCAACACTAACACAGGTGCGAAAAGTGGTTTTTCAACACTATCACAAGTGCAAAAAGTGTTTTTTCCACACTAATACAAGTGCAAAAGTGGTTTCCTGCAACAACACAAGTGCGAAAAGTGGTTTTTCAACACTAACACAAGTGTGAAAAGTGGTTTTTCAACACGAACACAAGTGCGAAAAGTGGTTTTTCAACACTATCACAAGTGCAAAAAGTGTTTTTTCCACACTAATACAAGTGCAAAAGTGGTTTTTCAACAATAACACAAGTGCGAAAAGTGGTTTTTCAACACTAACACAAGTGCGAAAAGTGTTTTTTCCTCACTAATACAAGTGCAAAAGTGGTTTCCTGCACCAACACAAGTGTGAAAAGTGGTTTTTCAACACTAACACAAGTGCGAAAAGTTGTTTTTCAACACTATCACAAGTGCAAAAAGTGTTTTTTCCACAC
The DNA here is from genome assembly GCF_964187855.1 of Myxine glutinosa. Lineage (NCBI taxonomy): Eukaryota > Metazoa > Chordata > Myxini > Myxiniformes > Myxinidae > Myxine > Myxine glutinosa. Next base: position 181,715 of record NW_027616716.1, read on the forward strand.
TAATACAAGTGCAAAAGTGGTTTCCTGCACCAACACAAGTGCGAAAAGTGGTTTTTCAACACTAACACAAGTGCGAAAAGTGGTTTTTCAACACCAACACAAGTGCGAAAAGTGGTTTTTCAACACTATCACAAGTGCAAAAAGTGTTTTTTCCACACTAATACAAGTGCAAAAGTGGTTTCCTTCACCAACACAAGTGCGAAAAGTGGTTTTTCAACACTAACACAAGTGCAAAAAGTGGTTTTCCACACTAAGACAAGTGCAAAATTGGTTTCCTGCACCAACACAAGTGCGAAAAGTGGTTTTTCAACACTAACACAAGTGCGAAAAGTGGTTTTTCAACACTATCACAAGTGCAAACAGTGTTTTTTCCACACTAATACAAGTGCAAAAGTGGTTTCCTGCACCAACACAAGTGCGAAAAGTGGTTTTTCAACACTAACACAAGTGCGAAAAGTGGTTTTTCAACACTATCACAAGTGCAAAAAGTGTTTTTTCCACACTAATACAGGTGAAAAAGTGGTTTTTCAACACTAACACAAGTGCGAAAAGTGGTTTTTCAACACTAACACAAGTGCGAAAAGTGTTTTTTCCACACTAATACAAGTGCAAAAGTTGTTTCCTGCACCAACACAAGTGCGAAAAGTGGTTTTTCAACACTAACACAAGTGCGAAAAGTGGTTTTTCAACACTAACACAAGCGCGAAAAGTGGTTTTTAAACACTAACACAAGTGCGAAAAGTGGTTTTTCAACACTAACACAAGTGCGAAAAGTGGTTTTTCCACACTAATACACGTGCAAAAGTGGTTTCCTGCACCAACACAAGTGCGAAAAGTGGTTTTTCAACACTAACACAAGTGCGAAAAGTGGTTTTTCAACACTAACACAAGTGCGAAAAGTGTTTTTTCCACACTAATACAAGTGCGAAAAGTGGTTTCCTGCACCAACACAAGTGCGAAAAGTGGTTTTTCCACACTAATACAAGTGCAAAAGTGGTTTCCTGCACCAACACAAGTGCAAAAAGTGGTTTTTCAACACTAACATAAGTGCGAAAAGTGGTTTTTCCACACTAATACAAGTGCGAAAAGTGTTTTTTCCACACTAATACAAGTGCAAAAGTGGTTTCCTGCACCAACACAAGTGCGAAAAGTGGTTTTTCAACACTAACACAAGTGCAAAAAGTGGTTTTTCAACACTATCACAAGTGCAAAAAGTGTTTTTTCCACACTAATACAAGTGCAAAAGTGGTTTCCTGCACCAACACAAGTGCGAAAAGTGGTTTTTCAACACTAACACAAGTGCGAAAAGTGGTTTTCCACACTAATACAAGTGCAAAATTGGTTTCCTGCACCAACACAAGTGCGAAAAGTGGTTTTTCAACACTATCACAAGTGCCAAAAGTGTTTTTTCCACACTAATACAAGTGCAAAAGTGGTTTCCTGCACCAACACAAGTGCGAAAAGTGGTTTTTCAACACTAACACAAGTGCGAAAAGTGGTTTTTCAACACTATCACAAGTACAAAAAGTGTTTTTTCCACACTAATACAAGTGAAAAAGTGCTTTTTCAACACTAACACAAGTGCGGAAAGTGGTTTTTCAACACTAACACAAGTGCGAAAAGTGTTTTTTCCACACCAATACAAGTGCAAAAGTGGTTTCCTGCACCAACACAAGTGCGAAAAGTGTTTTTTCAACACTAACACAAGTGCGAAAAGTGGTTTTTCAACACTAACACAAGTGCGAAAAGTGGTTTTTAAACACTAACACAAGTGCGAAAAGTGGTTTTTCAACACTAACACAAGTGCGAAAAGTGGTTTTTCAACACTAACACAAGTGCGAAAAGTGTTTTTTCCACACTAATACAAGTGCAAAAGTTGTTTCCTGCACCAACACAAGTGCGAAAAGTGGTTTTTCAACACTAACACAAGTGCGAAAAGTGGTTTTTCAACACTAACACAAGCGCGAAAAGTGGTTTTTAAACACTAACACAAGTGCGAAAAGTGGTTTTTCAACACTAACACAAGTGCGAAAAGTGGTTTTTCCACACTAATACACGTGCAAAAGTGGTTTCCTGCACCAACACAAGTGCGAAAAGTGGTTTTTCAACACTAACACAAGTGCGAAAAGTGGTTTTTCAACACTAACACAAGTGCGAAAAGTGTTTTTTCCACACTAATACAAGTGCGAAAAGTGGTTTCCTGCACCAACACAAGTGCGAAAAGTGGTTTTTCCACACTAATACAAGTGCAAAAGTGGTTTCCTGCACCAACACAAGTGCAAAAAGTGGTTTTTCAACACTAACATAAGTGCGAAAAGTGGTTTTTCCACACTAATACAAGTGCGAAAAGTGTTTTTTCCACACTAATACAAGTGCAAAAGTGGTTTCCTGCACCAACACAAGTGCGAAAAGTGGTTTTTCAACACTAACACAAGTGCAAAAAGTGGTTTTTCAACACTATCACAAGTGCAAAAAGTGTTTTTTCCACACTAATACAAGTGCAAAAGTGGTTTCCTGCACCAACACAAGTGCGAAAAGTGGTTTTTCAACACTAACACAAGTGCGAAAAGTGGTTTTCCACACTAATACAAGTGCAAAATTGGTTTCCTGCACCAACACAAGTGCGAAAAGTGGTTTTTCAACACTATCACAAGTGCCAAAAGTGTTTTTTCCACACTAATACAAGTGCAAAAGTGGTTTCCTGCACCAACACAAGTGCGAAAAGTGGTTTTTCAACACTAACACAAGTGCGAAAAGTGGTTTTTCAACACTATCACAAGTACAAAAAGTGTTTTTTCCACACTAATACAAGTGAAAAAGTGCTTTTTCAACACTAACACAAGTGCGGAAAGTGGTTTTTCAACACTAACACAAGTGCGAAAAGTGTTTTTTCCACACTAATACAAGTGCAAAAGTGGTTTCCTGCACCAACACAAGTGCGAAAAGTGTTTTTTCAACACTAACACAAGTGCGAAAAGTGGTTTTTCAACACTAACACAAGTGCGAAAAGTGGTTTTTAAACACTAACACAAGTGCGAAAAGTGGTTTTTCAACACTAACACAAGTGCGAAAAGTGGTTTTCCACACTAATACAAGTGCAAAAGTGGTTTCCTGCACCAACACAAGTGCGAAAAGTGGTTTTTCAACACTAACACAGGTGCGAAAAGTGGTTTTTCAACACTATCACAAGTGCAAAAAGTGTTTTTTCCATACTAATACAAGTGCAAAAGTGGTTTCCTGCAACAACACAAGTGCGAAAAGTGGTTTTTCAACACTAACACAAGTGTGAAAAGTGGTTTTTCAACACGAACACAAGTGCGAAAAGTGGTTTTTCAACACTATCACAAGTGCAAAAAGTGTTTTTTCCACACTAATACAAGTGCAAAAGTGGTTTTTCAACAATAACACAAGTGCGAAAAGTGGTTTTTCAACACTAACACAAGTGCGAAAAGTGTTTTTTCCTCACTAATACAAGTGCAAAAGTGGTTTCCTGCACCAACACAAGTGCGAAAAGTGGTTTTTCAACACTAACACAAGTGCGAAAAGTTGTTTTTCAACACTATCACAAGTGCAAAAAGTGTTTTTTCCACACTAATACAAGTGCAAAAGTGGTTTCCTGCACCAACACAAGTGCGAAAAGTGGTTTTTCAACACTAACACAAGTGCGAAAAGTGGTTTTTCAACACCAACACAAGTGCGAAAAGTGGTTTTTCAACACTATCACAAGTGCAAAAAGTGTTTTTTCCACACTAATACAAGTGCAAAAGTGGTTTCCTGCACCAACACAAGTGCGAAAAGTGGTTTTTCAACACTAACACAAGTGCGAAAAGTGGTTTTTCAACACTATCACAAGTGCAAAAAGTGTTTTTTCCACACTAATACAAGTGCAAAAGTGGTTTCCTGCACCAACACGTGCGAAAAGTGGTTTTTCAACACTAACACAAGTGCGAAAAGTGGTTTTTCAACACTAACACAAGTGCGAAAAGTGGTTTTTCAACACTATCACAAGTGCAAAAAGTGTTTTTTCCACACTAATACAAGTGCAAAAGTGGTTTCCTGCACCAACATGTGCGAAAAGTGGTTTTTCAACACTAACACAAGTGCGAAAAGTGGTTTTTCAACACTAACACAAGTGCGAAAAGTGTTTTTTCCACACTAATACAAGTGCAAAAGTGGTTTCCTGCACCAACACAAGTGTGAAAAGTGGTTTTTCAACACTAACACAAGTGCGAAAAGTGGTTTTTCAACACTAACACAAGTGCGAAAAGTGGTTTTTCCACACTAATACAAGTGCAAAAGTGGTTTCCTGCACCAACATGTGCGAAAAGTGGTTTTTCAACACTAACACAAGTGCGAAAAGTGGTTTTTCAACACTAACACAAGTGCGAAAAGTGTTTTTTCCACACTAATACAAGTGCAAAAGTGGTTTCCTGCACCAACACAAGTGTGAAAAGTGGTTTTTCAACACTAACACAAGTGCGAAAATTGGTTTTTCAACACTAACACAAGTGCGAAAAGTGGTTTTTCCACACTAATACAAGTGCAAAAGTGGTTTCTTGCACCAACACAAGTGCGAAAAGTGGTTTTTCAACACTAACACAAGTGCGAAAAGTGGTTTTTCAACACTAACACAAGTGCAAAAAGTGTTTTTTCCACACTAATACAAGTGCAAAAGTGGTTTCCTGCACCAACACAAGTGCGAAAAGTGGTTTTTCAACACTATCACAAGTGCAAAAAGTGTTTTTTCCACACTAATACAAGTGCAAAAGTGGTTTCCTGCACCAACACAAGTGCGAAAAGTGGTTTTTCAACACTAACACAAGTGCGAAAAGTGGTTTTTCAACACTAACACAAGTGCGAAAAGTGGTTTTTCAACACTAACACAAGTGCGAAAAGTGGTTTTTCCACACTAATACAAGTGCAAAAGTGGTTTCCTGCACCAACACAAGTGCTAAAAGTGGTTTTTCAACACTAACACAAGTGCGAAAAGTGGTTTTTCAACACTATCACAAGTGCAAAAAGTGTTTTTTCCACACTAATACAAGTGCAAAAGTGTTTCCTGCACCAACACAAGTGCGAAAAGTGGTTTTTCAACACTAACACAAGTGCGAAAAGTGGTTTTTCAACACTATCACAAGTTCAAAAAGTGTTTTTTCCACACTAATACAAGTGCAAAAGTGGTTTCCTGCACCAACACAAGTGCGAAAAGTGGTTTTTCAACACTAACACAAGAGCGAAAAGTGGTTTTTCAACACTATCACAAGTGCAAAAAGTGTTTTTTCCACACTAATACAAGTGCAAAAGTGGTTTCCTGCACAAACACAAGTGCGAAAAGTGGTTTTTCAACACTAACACAAGTGCGAAAAGTGGTTTTTCAACACTATCACAAGTGCAAAAAGTGTTTTTTCCACACTAATACAAGTGCAAAAGTGGTTTCCTGCACCAACACAAGTGCGAAATGTGGTTTTTCAACACTAACACAAGTGCGAAAAGTGGTTTTTCAACACTAACACAAGTGCGAAAAGTGGTTTTTCAACACTAACACAAGTGCGAAAAGTGGTTTTTCCACACTAATACAAGTGCAAAAGTGGTTTCCTGCACCAACACAAGTGCGAAAAGTGGTTTTTCAACACTAACACAAGTGTGAAAAGTGGTTTTTCAACACTATCACAAGTGCAAAAAGTGTTTTTCCACACTAATACAAGTGCAAAAGTGGTTTCCTGCACCAACACAAGTGCGAAAAGTGGTTTTTCAACACTAACACAAGTGCGAAAAGTGGTTTTTCAACACTAACACAAGTGCGAAAAGTGGTTTTTCAACACTAACACAAGTGCGAAAAGTGGTTTTTCAACACTAACACAAGTGCGAAAAGTGGTTTTCCACACTAATACAAGTGCAAAAGTGGTTTCCTGCACCAACACAAGTGCGAAAAGTGGTTTTTCAACACTAACACAAGTGCGAAAAGTGGTTTTTCAACACTATCACAAGTGCAAAAAGTGTTTTTTTCACACTAATACAAGTGCAAAAGTGGTTTCCTGCACCAACACAAGTGCGAAAAGTGGGTTTTCAACACTAACACAAGTGCGAAAAGTGGGTTTTCAACACTAACACAAGTGCGAAAAGTGGTTTTTCAACACTAACACAAGTGCGAAAAGTGGTTTTTCAACACTATCACAAGTGCAAAAAGTGATTTTTCCACACTAATACAAGTGCAAAAGTGGTTTTTCAACACTAACACAAGTGCGAAAAGTGGTTTTTCAACACTAACACATGTGCGAAAAGTGTTTTTTCCCAAACTAATACAAGTGCAAAAGTGGTTTCCTGCACCAACACAAGTGCGAAAAGTGGTTTTTCAACACTAACACAAGTGCGAAAAGTGGTTTTTCAACACTTACACAAGTGCGAAAAGTTGTTTTTCAACACTATCACAAGTGCAAAAAGTGTTTTTTCCACACTAATACAAGTGCAAAAGTGGTTTCCTGCACCAACACAAGTGCGAAAAGTGGTTTTTCAACACTAACACAAGTGCGAAAAGTGGTTTTTCAACACTATCACAAGTGCAAAAAGTGTTTTTTCCACACTAATACAAGTGCAAAAGTGGTTTCCTGCACCAACACGTGCGAAAAGTGGTTTTTCAACACTAACACAAGTGCGAAAAGTGGTTTTTCAACACTAACACAAGTGCGAAAAGTGGTTTTTCAACACTATCACAAGTGCAAAAAGTGTTTTTTCCACAATAATACAAGTGCAAAAGTGGTTTCCTGCACCAACACAAGTGCAAAAAGTGGTTTTTCAACACTATCACAAGTGCAAAAAGTGTTTTTTCCACACTAATACAAGTGCAAAAGTGGTTTCCTGCACCAACACAAGTGCGAAAAGTGGTTTTTCAACACTAACACAAGTGCGAAAAGTGGTTTTCCACACTAATACAAGTGCAAAATTGGTTTCCTGCACCAACACAAGTGCGAAAAGTGGTTTTTCAACACTATCACAAGTGCCAAAAGTGTTTTTTCCACACTAATACAAGTGCAAAAGTGGTTTCCTGCACCAACACAAGTGCGAAAAGTGGTTTTTCAACACTAACACAAGTGCGAAAAGTGGTTTTTCAACACTATCACAAGTGCAAAAAGTGTTTTTTCCACACTAATACAAGTGAAAAAGTGCTTTTTCAACACTAACACAAGTGCGGAAAGTGGTTTTTCAACACTAACACAAGTGCGAAAAGTGTTTTTTCCACACTAATACAAGTGCAAAAGTGGTTTCCTGCACCAACACAAGTGCGAAAAGTGGTTTTTCAACACTAACACAAGTGCGAAAAGTGGTTTTTCAACACTAACACAAGTGCGAAAAGTGGTTTTTAAACACTAACACAAGTGCGAAAAGTGGTTTTTCAACACTAACACAAGTGCGAAAAGTGGTTTTCCACACTAATACAAGTGCAAAAGTGGTTTCCTGCACCAACACAAGTGCGAAAAGTGGTTTTTCAACACTAACACAGGTGCGAAAAGTGGTTTTTCAACACTATCACAAGTGCAAAAAGTGTTTTTTCCACACTAATACAAGTGCAAAAGTGGTTTCCTGCAACAACACAAGTGCGAAAAGTGGTTTTTCAACACTAACACAAGTGTGAAAAGTGGTTTTTCAACACGAACACAAGTGCGAAAAGTGGTTTTTCAACACTATCACAAGTGCAAAAAGTGTTTTTTCCACACTAATACAAGTGCAAAAGTGGTTTTTCAACAATAACACAAGTGCGAAAAGTGGTTTTTCAACACTAACACAAGTGCGAAAAGTGTTTTTTCCTCACTAATACAAGTGCAAAAGTGGTTTCCTGCACCAACACAAGTGTGAAAAGTGGTTTTTCAACACTAACACAAGTGCGAAAAGTTGTTTTTCAACACTATCACAAGTGCAAAAAGTGTTTTTTCCACACTAATACAAGTGCAAAAGTGGTTTCCTGCACCAACACAAGTGCGAAAAGTGGTTTTTCAACACTAACACAAGTGCGAAAAGTGGTTTTTCAACACCAACACAAGTGCGAAAAGTGGTTTTTCAACACTATCACAAGTGCAAAAAGTGTTTTTTCCACACTAATACAAGTGCAAAAGTGGTTTCCTGCACCAACACAAGTGCGAAAAGTGGTTTTTCAACACTAACACAAGTGCGAAAAGTGGTTTTTCAACACTATCACAAGTGCAAAAAGTGTTTTTTCCACACTAATACAAGTGCAAAAGTGGTTTCCTGCACCAACACGTGCGAAAAGTGGTTTTTCAACACTAACACAAGTGCGAAAAGTGGTTTTTCAACACTAACAGAAGTGCGAAAAGTGGTTTTTCAACACTATCACAAGTGCAAAAAGTGTTTTTTCCACACTAATACAAGTGCAAAAGTGGTTTCCTGCACCAACACAAGTGCGAAAAGTGGTTTTTCAACACCAACACAAGTGCGAAAAGTGGTTTTTCAACACTAACACAAGTGCGAAAAGTGGTTTTTCCACACTAATACAAGTGCAAAAGTGGTTTCCTGCACCAACACAAGTGCGAAAAGTGGTTTTTCAACACTAACACAAGTGCGAAAAGTGGTTTTTCAACACTAACACAAGTGTGAAAAGTGGTTTTTCCACACTAATACAAGTGCAAAAGTGGTTTCCTGCACCAACACAAGTGCGAAAAGTGGTTTTTCCACACTAACACAAGTGCGAAAAGTGGTTTTTCAACACTAACACAAGTGCGAAAAGTGGTTTTCAACACTAGCACAAGTGCGAAAAGTGTTTTTTCCACACTAATACAAGTGCAAAAGTGGTTTCCTGCACCAACATGTGCGAAAAGTGGTTTTTCAACACTAACACAAGTGCGAAAAGTGGTTTTTCAACACTAACACAAGTGCGAAAAGTGTTTTTTCCACACTAATACAAGTGCAAAAGTGGTTTCCTGCACCAACACAAGTGTGAAAAGTGGTTTTTCAACACTAACACAAGTGCGAAAAGTGGTTTTTCAACACTAACACAAGTGCGAAAAGTGGTTTTTCCACACTAATACAAGTGCAAAAGTGGTTTCTTGCACCAACACAAGTGCGAAAAGTGGTTTTTCAACACTAACACAAGTGCGAAAAGTGGTTTTTCAACACTAACACAAGTGCAAAAAGTGTTTTTTCCACACTAATACAAGTGCAAAAGTGGTTTCCTGCACCAACACAAGTGCGAAAAGTGGTTTTTCAACACTATCACAAGTGCAAAAAGTGTTTTTTCCACACTAATACAAGTGCAAAAGTGATTTCCTGCACCAACACAAGTGCGAAAAGTGGTTTTTCAACACTAACACAAGTGCAAAAAGTGGTTTTTCAACACTAACACAAGTGCGAAAAGTGCTTTTTCAACACTAACACAAGTGCGAAAAGTGGTTTTTCCACACTAATACAAGTGCAAAAGTGGTTTCCTGCACCAACACAAGTGCTAAAAGTGGTTTTTCAACACTAACACAAGTGCGAAAAGTGGTTTTTCAACACTATCACAAGTGCAAAAAGTGTTTTTTCCACACTAATACAAGTGCAAAAGTGTTTCCACCAACACAAGTGCGAAAAGTTGTTTTTCAACACTAACACAAGTGCGAAAAGTGGTTTTTCAACACTAATCACAAGTGCAAAAAGTGGTTTTTTCCACACTAATACAAGTGCGAAAAGTGGTTTTTCTGCACCAACACAAGTGCGAAAAGTGGTTTTTCAACACTAACACAAGAGCGAAAAGTGGTTTTTCAACACTATCACAAGTGCAAAAAGTGTTTTTTCCACACTAATACAAGTGCAAAAGTGGTTTCCTGCACAAACACAAGTGCGAAAAGTAGTTTTTCAACACTAACACAAGTGCGAAAAGTGGTTTTTCAACACTATCACAAGTGCAAAAAGTGTTTTTTCCACACTAATACAAGTGCAAAAGTGGTTTCCTGCACCAACACGTGCGAAAAGTGGTTTTTCAACACTAACACAAGTGCGAAAAGTGGTTTTTCAACACTAACACAAGTGCGAAAAGTGGTTTTTCAACACTAACACAAGTGCGAAAAGTGGTTTTTCCACACTAATACAAGTGCAAAAGTGGTTTCCTGCACCAACACAAGTGCGAAAAGTGGTTTTTCAACACTAACACAAGTGTGAAAAGTGGTTTTTCAACACTATCACAAGTGCAAAAAGTGTTTTTTCCACACTAATACAAGTGCAAAAGTGGTTTCCTGCACCAACACAAGTGCGAAAAGTGGTTTTTCAACACTAACACAAGTGCGAAAAGTGGTTTTTCAACACTAACACAAGTGCGAAAAGTGGTTTTTCCACACTAATACAAGTGCAAAAGTGGTTTCCTGCACCAACATGTGCGAAAAGTGGTTTTTCAACACTAACACAAGTGCGAAAAGTGGTTTTTCAACACTAACACAAGTGCGAAAAGTGTTTTTTCCACACTAATACAAGTGCAAAAGTGGTTTCCTGCACCAACACAAGTGTGAAAAGTGGTTTTTCAACACTAACACAAGTGCGAAAATTGGTTTTTCAACACTAACACAAGTGCGAAAAGTGGTTTTTCCACACTAATACAAGTGCAAAAGTGGTTTCTTGCACCAACACAAGTGCGAAAAGTGGTTTTTCAACACTAACACAAGTGCGAAAAGTGGTTTTTCAACACTAACACAAGTGCAAAAAGTGTTTTTTCCACACTAATACAAGTGCAAAAGTGGTTTCCTGCACCAACACAAGTGCGAAAAGTGGTTTTTCAACACTATCACAAGTGCAAAAAGTGTTTTTTCCACACTAATACAAGTGCAAAAGTGGTTTCCTGCACCAACACAAGTGCGAAAAGTGGTTTTTCAACACTAACACAAGTGCGAAAAGTGGTTTTTCAACACTAACACAAGTGCGAAAAGTGGTTTTTCAACACTAACACAAGTGCGAAAAGTGGTTTTTCCACACTAATACAAGTGCAAAAGTGGTTTCCTGCACCAACACAAGTGCTAAAAGTGGTTTTTCAACACTAACACAAGTGCGAAAAGTGGTTTTTCAACACTATCACAAGTGCAAAAAGTGTTTTTTCCACACTAATACAAGTGCAAAAGTGTTTCCTGCACCAACACAAGTGCGAAAAGTGGTTTTTCAACACTAACACAAGTGCGAAAAGTGGTTTTTCAACACTATCACAAGTTCAAAAAGTGTTTTTTCCACACTAATACAAGTGCAAAAGTGGTTTCCTGCACCAACACAAGTGCGAAAAGTGGTTTTTCAACACTAACACAAGAGCGAAAAGTGGTTTTTCAACACTATCACAAGTGCAAAAAGTGTTTTTTCCACACTAATACAAGTGCAAAAGTGGTTTCCTGCACAAACACAAGTGCGAAAAGTGGTTTTTCAACACTAACACAAGTGCGAAAAGTGGTTTTTCAACACTATCACAAGTGCAAAAAGTGTTTTTTCCACACTAATACAAGTGCAAAAGTGGTTTCCTGCACCAACACAAGTGCGAAATGTGGTTTTTCAACACTAACACAAGTGCGAAAAGTGGTTTTTCAACACTAACACAAGTGCGAAAAGTGGTTTTTCAACACTAACACAAGTGCGAAAAGTGGTTTTTCCACACTAATACAAGTGCAAAAGTGGTTTCCTGCACCAACACAAGTGCGAAAAGTGGTTTTTCAACACTAACACAAGTGTGAAAAGTGGTTTTTCAACACTATCACAAGTGCAAAAAGTGTTTTTCCACACTAATACAAGTGCAAAAGTGGTTTCCTGCACCAACACAAGTGCGAAAAGTGGTTTTTCAACACTAACACAAGTGCGAAAAGTGGTTTTTCAACACTAACACAAGTGCGAAAAGTGGTTTTTCAACACTAACACAAGTGCGAAAAGTGGTTTTTCAACACTAACACAAGTGCGAAAAGTGGTTTTCCACACTAATACAAGTGCAAAAGTGGTTTCCTGCACCAACACAAGTGCGAAAAGTGGTTTTTCAACACTAACACAAGTGCGAAAAGTGGTTTTTCAACACTATCACAAGTGCAAAAAGTGTTTTTTTCACACTAATACAAGTGCAAAAGTGGTTTCCTGCACCAACACAAGTGCGAAAAGTGGGTTTTCAACACTAACACAAGTGCGAAAAGTGGGTTTTCAACACTAACACAAGTGCGAAAAGTGGTTTTTCAACACTAACACAAGTGCGAAAAGTGGTTTTTCAACACTATCACAAGTGCAAAAAGTGATTTTTCCACACTAATACAAGTGCAAAAGTGGTTTTTCAACACTAACACAAGTGCGAAAAGTGGTTTTTCAACACTAACACATGTGCGAAAAGTGTTTTTTCCCAAACTAATACAAGTGCAAAAGTGGTTTCCTGCACCAACACAAGTGCGAAAAGTGGTTTTTCAACACTAACACAAGTGCGAAAAGTGGTTTTTCAACACTTACACAAGTGCGAAAAGTTGTTTTTCAACACTATCACAAGTGCAAAAAGTGTTTTTTCCACACTAATACAAGTGCAAAAGTGGTTTCCTGCACCAACACAAGTGCGAAAAGTGGTTTTTCAACACTAACACAAGTGCGAAAAGTGGTTTTTCAACACTATCACAAGTGCAAAAAGTGTTTTTTCCACACTAATACAAGTGCAAAAGTGGTTTCCTGCACCAACACGTGCGAAAAGTGGTTTTTCAACACTAACACAAGTGCGAAAAGTGGTTTTTCAACACTAACACAAGTGCGAAAAGTGGTTTTTCAACACTATCACAAGTGCAAAAAGTGTTTTTTCCACAATAATACAAGTGCAAAAGTGGTTTCCTGCACCAACACAAGTGCAAAAAGTGGTTTTTCAACACTATCACAAGTGCAAAAAGTGTTTTTTCCACACTAATACAAGTGCAAAAGTGGTTTCCTGCACCAACACAAGTGCGAAAAGTGGTTTTTCAACACTAACACAAGTGCGAAAAGTGGTTTTCCACACTAATACAAGTGCAAAATTGGTTTCCTGCACCAACACAAGTGCGAAAAGTGGTTTTTCAACACTATCACAAGTGCCAAAAGTGTTTTTTCCACACTAATACAAGTGCAAAAGTGGTTTCCTGCACCAACACAAGTGCGAAAAGTGGTTTTTCAACACTAACACAAGTGCGAAAAGTGGTTTTTCAACACTATCACAAGTGCAAAAAGTGTTTTTTCCACACTAATACAAGTGAAAAAGTGCTTTTTCAACACTAACACAAGTGCGGAAAGTGGTTTTTCAACACTAACACAAGTGCGAAAAGTGTTTTTTCCACACTAATACAAGTGCAAAAGTGGTTTCCTGCACCAACACAAGTGCGAAAAGTGGTTTTTCAACACTAACACAAGTGCGAAAAGTGGTTTTTCAACACTAACACAAGTGCGAAAAGTGGTTTTTAAACACTAACACAAGTGCGAAAAGTGGTTTTTCAACACTAACACAAGTGCGAAAAGTGGTTTTCCACACTAATACAAGTGCAAAAGTGGTTTCCTGCACCAACACAAGTGCGAAAAGTGGTTTTTCAACACTAACACAGGTGCGAAAAGTGGTTTTTCAACACTATCACAAGTGCAAAAAGTGTTTTTTCCACACTAATACAAGTGCAAAAGTGGTTTCCTGCAACAACACAAGTGCGAAAAGTGGTTTTTCAACACTAACACAAGTGTGAAAAGTGGTTTTTCAACACGAACACAAGTGCGAAAAGTGGTTTTTCAACACTATCACAAGTGCAAAAAGTGTTTTTTCCACACTAATACAAGTGCAAAAGTGGTTTTTCAACAATAACACAAGTGCGAAAAGTGGTTTTTCAACACTAACACAAGTGCGAAAAGTGTTTTTTCCTCACTAATACAAGTGCAAAAGTGGTTTCCTGCACCAACACAAGTGTGAAAAGTGGTTTTTCAACACTAACACAAGTGCGAAAAGTTGTTTTTCAACACTATCACAAGTGCAAAAAGTGTTTTTTCCACACTAATACAAGTGCAAAAGTGGTTTCCTGCACCAACACAAGTGCGAAAAGTGGTTTTTCAACACTAACACAAGTGCGAAAAGTGGTTTTTCAACACCAACACAAGTGCGAAAAGTGGTTTTTCAACACTATCACAAGTGCAAAAAGTGTTTTTTCCACACTAATACAAGTGCAAAAGTGGTTTCCTGCACCAACACAAGTGCGAAAAGTGGTTTTTCAACACTAACACAAGTGCGAAAAGTGGTTTTTCAACACTATCACAAGTGCAAAAAGTGTTTTTTCCACACTAATACAAGTGCAAAAGTGGTTTCCTGCACCAACACGTGCGAAAAGTGGTTTTTCAACACTAACACAAGTGCGAAAAGTGGTTTTTCAACACTAACAGAAGTGCGAAAAGTGGTTTTTCAACACTATCACAAGTGCAAAAAGTGTTTTTTCCACACTAATACAAGTGCAAAAGTGGTTTCCTGCACCAACACAAGTGCGAAAAGTGGTTTTTCAACACCAACACAAGTGCGAAAAGTGGTTTTTCAACACTAACACAAGTGCGAAAAGTGGTTTTTCCACACTAATACAAGTGCAAAAGTGGTTTCCTGCACCAACACAAGTGCGAAAAGTGGTTTTTCAACACTAACACAAGTGCGAAAAGTGGTTTTTCAACACTAACACAAGTGTGAAAAGTGGTTTTTCCACACTAATACAAGTGCAAAAGTGGTTTCCTGCACCAACACAAGTGCGAAAAGTGGTTTTTCCACACTAACACAAGTGCGAAAAGTGGTTTTTCAACACTAACACAAGTGCGAAAAGTGGTTTTCAACACTAGCACAAGTGCGAAAAGTGTTTTTTCCACACTAATACAAGTGCAAAAGTGGTTTCCTGCACCAACATGTGCGAAAAGTGGTTTTTCAACACTAACACAAGTGCGAAAAGTGGTTTTTCAACACTAACACAAGTGCGAAAAGTGTTTTTTCCACACTAATACAAGTGCAAAAGTGGTTTCCTGCACCAACACAAGTGTGAAAAGTGGTTTTTCAACACTAACACAAGTGCGAAAAGTGGTTTTTCAACACTAACACAAGTGCGAAAAGTGGTTTTTCCACACTAATACAAGTGCAAAAGTGGTTTCTTGCACCAACACAAGTGCGAAAAGTGGTTTTTCAACACTAACACAAGTGCGAAAAGTGGTTTTTCAACACTAACACAAGTGCAAAAAGTGTTTTTTCCACACTAATACAAGTGCAAAAGTGGTTTCCTGCACCAACACAAGTGCGAAAAGTGGTTTTTCAACACTATCACAAGTGCAAAAAGTGTTTTTTCCACACTAATACAAGTGCAAAAGTGATTTCCTGCACCAACACAAGTGCGAAAAGTGGTTTTTCAACACTAACACAAGTGCAAAAAGTGGTTTTTCAACACTAACACAAGTGCGAAAAGTGCTTTTTCAACACTAACACAAGTGCGAAAAGTGGTTTTTCCACACTAATACAAGTGCAAAAGTGGTTTCCTGCACCAACACAAGTGCTAAAAGTGGTTTTTCAACACTAACACAAGTGCGAAAAGTGGTTTTTCAACACTATCACAAGTGCAAAAAGTGTTTTTTCCACACTAATACAAGTGCAAAAGTGTTTCCTGCACCAACACAAGTGCGAAAAGTGGTTTTTCAACACTAACACAAGTGCGAAAAGTGGTTTTTCAACACTATCACAAGTGCAAAAAGTGTTTTTTCCACACTAATACAAGTGCAAAAGTGGTTTCTGCACCAACACAAGTGCGAAAAGTGGTTTTTCAACACTAACACAAGAGCGAAAAGTGGTTTTTCAACACTATCACAAGTGCAAAAAGTGTTTTTTCCACACTAATACAAGTGCAAAAGTGGTTTCCTGCACAAACACAAGTGCGAAAAGTAGTTTTTCAACACTAACACAAGTGCGAAAAGTGGTTTTTCAACACTATCACAAGTGCAAAAAGTGTTTTTTCCACACTAATACAAGTGCAAAAGTGGTTTCCTGCACCAACACAAGTGCGAAATGTGGTTTTTCAACACTAACACAAGTGCGAAAAGTGGTTTTTCAACACTAACACAAGTGCGAAAAGTGGTTTTTCAACACTAACACAAGTGCGAAAAGTGGTTTTTCCACACTAATACAAGTGCAAAAGTGGTTTCCTGCACCAACACAAGTGCGAAAAGTGGTTTTTCAACACTAACACAAGTGTGAAAAGTGGTTTTTCAACACTATCACAAGTGCAAAAAGTGTTTTTTCCACACTAATACAAGTGCAAAAGTGGTTTCCTGCACCAACACAAGTGCGAAAAGTGGTTTTTCAACACTAACACAAGTGCGAAAAGTGGTTTTTCAACACTAACACAAGTGCGAAAAGTGGTTTTTCAACACTAACACAAGTGCGAAAAGTGGTTTTTCAACACTAACACAAGTGCGAAAAGTGGTTTTTCCACACTAATACAAGTGCAAAAGTGGTTTCCTGCACCAACACAAGTGCGAAAAGTGGTTTTTCAACACTAACACAAGTGCGAAAAGTGGTTTTTCAACACTATCACAAGTGCAAAAAGTGTTTTTTTCACACTAATACAAGTGCAAAAGTGGTTTCCTGCACCAACACAAGTGCGAAAAGTGGGTTTTCAACACTAACACAAGTGCGAAAAGTGGGTTTTCAACACTAACACAAGTGCGAAAAGTGGTTTTTCAACACTAACACAAGTGTGAAAAGTGGTTTTTCAACACTATCACAAGTGCAAAAAGTGATTTTTCCACACTAATACAAGTGCAAAAGTGGTTTTTCAACACTAACACAAGTGCGAAAAGTGGTTTTTCAACACTAACACAAGTGCGAAAAGTGTTTTTTCCCATACTAATACAAGTGCAAAAGTGGTTTCCTGCACCAACACAAGTGCGAAAAGTGGTTTTTCAACACTAACACAAGTGCGAAAAGTGGTTTTTCAACACTTACACAAGTGCGAAAAGTTGTTTTTCAACACTATCACAAGTGCAAAAAGTGTTTTTTCCACACTAATACAAGTGCAAAAGTGGTTTCCTGCACCAACACAAGTGCGAAAAGTGGTTTTTCAACACTAACACAAGTGCGAAAAGTGGTTTTTCAACACCAACACAAGTGCGAAAAGTGGTTTTTCAACACTATCACAAGTGCAAAAAGTGTTTTTTCCACACTAATACAAGTGCAAAAGTGGTTTCCTGCACCAACACAAGTGCGAAAAGTGGTTTTTCAACACTAACACAAGTGCGAAAAGTGGTTTTTCAACACTATCACAAGTGCAAAAAGTGTTTTTTCCACACTAATACAAGTGCAAAAGTGGTTTCCTGCACCAACACGTGCGAAAAGTGGTTTTTCAACACTAACACAAGTGCGAAAAGTGGTTTTTCAACACTAACACAAGTGCGAAAAGTGGTTTTTCAACACTATCACAAGTGCAAAAAGTGTTTTTTCCACAATAATACAAGTGCAAAAGTGGTTTCCTGCACCAACACAAGTGCGAAAAGTGGTTTTTCAACACTAACACAAGTGCGAAAAGTGGTTTTTCAACACTAACACAAGTGCGAAAAGTGGTTTTTCCACACTAATACAAGTGCAAAAGTGGTTTCCTGCACCAACACAAGTGCGAAAAGTGGTTTTTCAACACTAACGCAAGTGCGAAAAGTGGTTTTTCCACACTAATACAAGTGCGAAAAGTGGTTTCCTGCACCAACACAAGTGCGAAAAGTGGTTTTTCCACACTAATACAAGTGCGAAAAGTGGTTTCCTGCACCAACACAAGTGCGAAAAGTGGTTTTTCAACACTAACACAAGTGTGAAAAGTGGTTTTTCAACACTAACACAAGTGCGAAAAGTGGGTTTTCAACACTAACACAAGTGCGAAAAGTGGTTTTTCAACACTAACACAAGTGCGAAAAGTGGTTTTTCAACACTATCACAAGTGCAAAAAGTGATTTTTCCACACTAATACAAGTGCAAAAGTGGTTTTTCAACACTAACACAAGTGCGAAGTGTTTTTTCCCAAACTAATACAAGTGCAAAAGTGGTTTCCTGCACCAACACAAGTGCGAAAAGTGTTTTTTCAACACTAACACAAGTGCGAAAAGTGGTTTTTCAACACTTACACAAGTGCGAAAAGTTGTTTTTCAACACTATCACAAGTGCAAAAAGTGTTTTTTCCACACTAATACAAGTGCAAAAGTGGTTTCCTGCACCAACACAAGTGCGAAAAGTGGTTTTTCAACACTAACACAAGTGCGAAAAGTGGTTTTTCAACACCAACACAAGTGCGAAAAGTGGTTTTTCAACACTATCACAAGTGCAAAAAGTGTTTTTTCCACACTAATACAAGTGCAAAAGTGGTTTCCTGCACCAACACAAGTGCGAAAAGTGGTTTTTCAACACTAACACAAGTGCGAAAAGTGGTTTTTCAACACTATCACAAGTGCAAAAAGTGTTTTTTCCACACTAATACAAGTGCAAAAGTGGTTTCCTGCACCAACACGTGCGAAAAGTGGTTTTTCAACACTAACACAAGTGCGAAAAGTGGTTTTTCAACACTAACACAAGTGCGAAAAGTGGTTTTTCAACACTATCACAAGTGCAAAAAGTGTTTTTTCCACAATAATACAAGTGCAAAAGTGGTTTCCTGCACCAACACAAGTGCAAAAAGTGGTTTTTCAACACTATCACAAGTGCAAAAAGTGTTTTTTCCACACTAATACAAGTGCAAAAGTGGTTTCCTGCACCAACACAAGTGCGAAAAGTGGTTTTTCAACACTAACACAAGTGCGAAAAGTGGTTTTCCACACTAATACAAGTGCAAAATTGGTTTCCTGCACCAACACAAGTGCGAAAAGTGGTTTTTCAACACTATCACAAGTGCCAAAAGTGTTTTTTCCACACTAATACAAGTGCAAAAGTGGTTTCCTGCACCAACACAAGTGCGAAAAGTGGTTTTTCAACACTAACACAAGTGCGAAAAGTGGTTTTTCAACACTATCACAAGTGCAAAAAGTGTTTTTTCCACACTAATACAAGTGAAAAAGTGCTTTTTCAACACTAACACAAGTGCGGAAAGTGGTTTTTCAACACTAACACAAGTGCGAAAAGTGTTTTTTCCACACTAATACAAGCGCAAAAGTGGTTTCCTGCACCAACACAAGTGCGAAAAGTGGTTTTTCAACACTAACACAAGTGCGAAAAGTGGTTTTTCAACACTAACACAAGTGCGAAAAGTGGTTTTTAAACACTAACACAAGTGCGAAAAGTGGTTTTTCAACACTAACACAAGTGCGAAAAGTGGTTTTCCACACTAATACAAGTGCAAAAGTGGTTTCCTGCACCAACACAAGTGCGAAAAGTGGTTTTTCAACACTAACACAGGTGCGAAAAGTGGTTTTTCAACACTATCACAAGTGCAAAAAGTGTTTTTTCCACACTAATACAAGTGCAAAAGTGGTTTTTCAACAATAACACAAGTGCGAAAAGTGGTTTTTCAACACTAACACAAGTGCGAAAAGTGTTTTTTCCACACTAATACAAGTGCAAAAGTGGTTTCCTGCACCAACACAAGTGCGAAAAGTGGTTTTTCAACACTAACACAAGTGCGAAAAGTGGTTTTTCAACACTAACACAAGTGCGAAAAGTGGTTTTTCAACACTATCACAAGTGCAAAAAGTGTTTTTTCCACACTAATACAAGTGCAAAAGTGGTTTCCTGCACCAACACAAGTGCGAAAAGTGGTTTTTCAACACTAACACAAGTGCGAAAAGTGGTTTTTCAACACCAACACAAGTGCGAAAAGTGGTTTTTCAACACTATCACAAGTGCAAAAAGTGTTTTTTCCACACTAATACAAGTGCGAAAAGTGGTTTCCTGCACCAACACAAGTGCGAAAAGTGGTTTTTCAACACTAACACAAGTGCGAAAAGTGGTTTTTCAACACCAACACAAGTGCGAAAAGTGGTTTTTCAACACTATCACAAGTGCAAAAAGTGTTTTTTCCACACTAATACAAGTGCAAAAGTGGTTTCCTGCACCAACACAAGTGCGAAAAGTGGTTTTTCAACACTAACACAAGTGCGAAAAGTGGTTTTTCAACACTAACACAAGTGCGAAAAGTGGTTTTTCCACACTAATACAAGTGCGAAAAGTGGTTTTTCAACACTAACACAAGTGCGAAAAGTGGTTTTTTCCACACTAATACAAGTGCAAAAGTGGTTTCCTGCACCAACACAAGTGCGAAAAGTGGTTTTTCAACACTAACACAAGTGCGAAAAGTGGTTTTTCAACACTAACACAAGTGCGAAAAGTGTTTTTTCCACACTAATACAAGTGCGAAAAGTGGTTTCCTGCCCCAACACAAGTGCGAAAAGAGGTTTTTCCACACTAATACAAGTGCAAAAGTGGTTTCCTGCACCAACACAAGTGCGAAAAGTGGTTTTTCCACACTAATACAAGTGCGAAAAGTGTTTTTTCCACACTAATACAAGTGCAAAAGTGGTTTCCTGCACCAACACAAGTGCGAAAAGTGGTTTTTCAACACTAACACAAGTGTGAAAAGTGGTTTTTCAACACTATCACAAGTGCAAACAGTGTTTTTTCCACACTAATACAAGTGCAAAAGTGGTTTCCTTCACCAACACAAGTGCGAAAAGTGGTTTTTCAACACTAACACAAGTGCAAAAAGTGGTTTTCCACACTAAGACAAGTGCAAAATTGGTTTCCTGCACCAACACAAGTGCGAAAAGTGGTTTTTCAACACTAACACAAGTGCGAAAAGTGGTTTTTCAACACTATCACAAGTGCAAACAGTGTTTTTTCCACACTAATACAAGTGCAAAAGTGGTTTCCTGCACCAACACAAGTGCGAAAAGTGGTTTTTCAACACTAACACAAGTGCGAAAAGTGGTTTTTCAACACTAACACAAGTGCGAAAAGTGGTTTTTCAACACTAACACAAGTGCGAAAAGTGGTTTTTAAACACTAACACAAGTGCGAAAAGTGGTTTTTCAACACTAACACAAGTGCGAAAAGTGGTTTTCCACACTAATACAAGTGCAAAAGTGGTTTCCTGCACCAACACAAGTGCGAAAAGTGGTTTTTCAACACTAACACAAGTGCGAAAAGTGGTTTTTCAACACTAACACAAGTGCGAAAAGTGGTTTTTCCACACTAATACAAGTGCAAAAGTGGTTTCCTGCACCAACACAAGTGCGAAAAGTGGTTTTTCAACACTAACACAAGTGCGAAAAGTGGTTTTTCAACACTATCACAAGTGCGAAAAGTGGTTTTTCAACACTAACACAAGTGCGAAAAGTGGTTTTTCAACACTAACACAAGTGCGAAAAGTGGTTTTTCCACACTAACACAAGTGCGAAGTGGTTTTTCAACACTATCACAAGTGCAAAAAGTGTTTTTTCCACACTAATACAAGTGCAAAAGTGGTTTCCTGCACCAACACAAGTGCGAAAAGTGGTTTTTCAACACTATTACAAGTGCAAAAGTGTTTTTGTCCACACTAATACAAGTGCAAAAGTGGTTTCCTGCACCAACACAAGTGCGAAAAGTGGTTTTTCAACACTAACACAAGTGCAAAAAGTGGTTTTTCAACACTATCACAAGTGCAAAAAGTGTTTTTTCCACACTAATACAAGTGCAAAAGTGGTTTCCTGCACCAACACAAGTGCGAAAGGTGGTTTTTCAACACTAACATAAGTGCGAAAAGTGGTTTTTCAACACTATCACAAGTGCAAAAAGTGTTTTTTCCACACTAATACAAGTGCAAAAGTGGTTTTTCAACACTAACACAAGTGCGAAAAGTGGTTTTTCAACACTAACACAAGTGCGAAGTGTTTTTTCCACACTAATACAAGTGCAAAAGTGGTTTCCTGCACCAACACAAGTGCGAAAAGTGGTTTTTCAACACTAACACAACTGCGAAAAGTGGTTTTTCAACAC